>NC_041217.1:123036658-123056232 GCF_002837175.3 Physeter macrocephalus
CAATCCCACCACTGGGCATATACCCTGAGAAAACCATAATTCAAAAAGAGTCATGTACCGCAATGTTCATTGCAGCTGTATGTACAATAGCCAGGACATGGAAGCAACCTAAGTGTCCATCAACAGATGAATGGATAAAAAAGATGTGGCACATATATACAATGGAATATTACTTAGCCATAAAAAGGAATGAAAGTGCGTTATTTGTAGTGAGGTGGATGGACCTAGAGACTGTCATACAGAGTGAAGTAAGTCCGAAAGAGAAAAACAAATACCGTATGCTAACACATATATATATGGAATCTAAAAAAAAAAAAAGAAAAAGAAAAAAGTGTGGTCAGAAGAACCTAGGGGCAAGACGGGAATAAAGATGCAGACCTACTAGAGAATGGACTTGAGGATACGGTGAGGGGGAACGGTTAGGTGGGACAAAGTGAGAGAGTGGCATGGACATATATATACTACCAAACGTAAAATAGATAACTGGTGGGAATCAGCCACATAGCAGTGGGAGATCAGCTCCGTGCTTTTGACCACCTAGAGGGGTGGGATAGGGAGGGTCAGAGGGAGGGAGATGCAAGAGGGCAGAGATATGGGGACATATGTATATGTATAACTGATTCACTTTGTTATAAAGCAGAAACTAACACACCCTTGTAAAGCAATTATACTCCAATAAAGATGTTAGGAAAAAAAAAGGAAAAAAACAATATAATGAAAAAGTACAGTGGAAATAGGAAAAAATAAGATTAAAATGTATTAAAAATAAAAGCGTAAAAAGAAAAGAAAAAGTAAATAAAAACATAAAATTAAAAGAATAATAAAAAAGAAACAACAATAGGACTAAATGGAAAAAAATATATTTATAGTAGTAATAGTAGTGGTATTTTCCTGTGGCCTCATCTGTCAGTGCCCTTGCCTGCACAGTGAGCCACCGCCATTCCCCACCTCCCCAGAAAATCCTCCAGTATTCTAGGTCAGTGTCTGGACCTGCTGTGAACACTGTGGGGCCTGCTCAGCCTCTGATCTGGCCTTACTCCCTTGTGCACTTGACTCCAAAGCCTACAGTTATCCCCAAAGTCCACAGCCTTGATTGTGGGAACACTCATTGTCTATTCATATATTTCACAGTTGCAGGGATTACCAAGCTAATTGTGGGGATTTAATCTGCTGCTTTTGCAGTTGCACGGAGAGATTTCCCTTTGGTCACACTGCCCTGGGGTTCAGTTTTGGTTTTGGCCCTGTCTCTGCCTGTCAGGTGTCTGCTCCCCACCCAGGCAAAGGGGTCTAAAGCAGCGCTGATTAAGGCTCATTTGCTCTCTCAGGCCGGGGAGAGGGAGGGATATGGCAGTCACAATTGAGATGTGTGGGGAGTGCCGGAGGCAGCAGAGACCGGTGTAAAGTTGCAAGGCCTGAGGCATGCTGTGTATTCGCCTGGGGTAGTTGGACTCAGATCGCAGGACCCTCGGCAGTGGCGGACTTCAGTCTCCCAGGAAGGTGTGGCCAGTGACCTGCGCTTGCACACAGGACACTTGGTGGCTGCACTGGCAGCCACCACCCACCTCTCTGGTCCAAGATAAGGACCGCGGCTTGCGCCCACCTCTGGAGCTCATGTAGGTGGTGCCCTGCAATCTGTGACCGCATGGTGCATTAAGCTCCTCTACCGAAGCACTCCGCAACAATGGTCTCTTGCCTCTCCAGCAGGCCCAGGCTTTTTCCCGGACTCCCTCCCAGCTAGCTGTGGCTCACTAGCCCCCTCAGGCTGTGTTCACGCAGCCAACCCCAGTCCTCTCCCTGGGGTTTGACCTCCAAAGCCCGAGCCTCAGCACCCAGCCCTCACCTGCCCCAGCAGGTGAGCTGACAAGCCTCTCAGGCTGGGGAGTGCTGGTCAGCACTGATCCTCTGTTCAGCATTCTCTCTGCTTTCCGTTGGCACCCCTGTTGCTGCACTTTCCTCTGGGGCTCCGAAGCTCCCTTCCGTCCCCACCAGTGAGGGGAATTCCTAGTTTGTGGAAAATTTTCCTCCTTCGCAGCTCCCTCCCAGAGGTGAAGGTCCCATCCCGATTCCTTTGTCTCTCCTCTCTCTTTTTTCTTTTCCTTTTTTCTTTTGCTCTACCCAGGTATGTGGGGAGTTCCTTGCCTTTTGGGAAGTCTGAGTTCTTCTGCCAGCATTCAGTATGGGGACATATGTATATGTATAACTGATTCACTTTGTTATAAAGCAGAAACTAACACACCATTGTAAAGCAATCATACTCTAATAAAGATGTTTAAAAAAATTATCTAGATGAGAAAGGAGTTTTAGTCTATATAATTCTTTATTAATATTTGCTTCTTCAAAAGGGACCTTTACAATGAAGAAATCTGGTGTACACTAACATCACCAATGGGACAAATTAACTTAATATAGCTCCTTATATAGTATACCTTGAAGGATATATTATACCATCTATGTAATATTAACTAATTATGAAGAAACATTCAGGCAAATTTAAATCGAAGGTCACTCTACAGAACAACTGACCTGAACTCTTCAAAAACAGTAATGTTGTAAAATATAAAAGAAAAAAAAGGCAGAGGAAAGAAAACTAAAGAGACATGCAGCTAAATTCATTGCATGATTTCTGGTTGGATCCTGGATCAAAAAAAAGGCCACTTTGAGACAGGGAAATTTGAAGATGGATTATATATTAGAAATAGTACAACAATGTTACATATTCGGAGTGTGGTATTATATTGTGCTTTGTTGTTATTAAGTGAAAATTCTTGTACTTAGGAAATACATCCTGAAGTATTTACTTGAGAAATATCTTGAGGTCTGCAACCTGCTTTCAAATAACTGAGTTTAAAAAATTTGTATAATTATATAACTATATATAACATATATATACAACAAAAGAAAGAGAAGGAGAGAAAATGTGGCACACTATTTATAATTAATTAATCTGGATAAAGTATATTCTCACAGCTCTTCTGAAGGGTTGAAATTTTTCAAATTAAAAAGTTTGGGGGCGGGGAATTAAAACTGTCTATGTATTGTGAAACTGTCTCTGTACTGACATGAAAGAAAAACCATGATTTAGTCAAAAAAACATAAAAACAAATGAATATATATAAACAAATGGGTGTGTGTATATATATATGTATATATATACATATACATATATCATGATCAAATTTTATAAAAATTATATACACATACATTTGTATACTAAAAAGAACAAATGATAGAAATTCTTGGCAACAGTGATGGGTCAAATGAATCAGGTTGTAAACTTAGTTTTCAGTATACATAAAGATATCTCATTCTTTTGCTTTTGATCATACTTTATGATGATTCTAAACAGATGAGTCATATGAAACTGGATCACAACCTGTTGCAGGTTAGGTTATCCAAGAAGCAGATTCTGAGATGGGGTACAGTGAGCAGGATGTTTATTAGGGCATGCCACAGGATTAATACCCATAGAACAGAGAAGGAAGCAAGGCTGTGGGACCAACGAAAGCTTCAGCCAACACCACAGGGAACTCTGGAGCTAAAATGGCCCATAAGATCTGTTGCTTGCTGTATTGAAATAATCTCTAAATACTCCTACCTGGATCAGTCTTCAGATGCTCACTGCCCTGGGAAAGGTGTCACCCTGGGCAAGGGGTTCTCTACAGCTGAAGGAGTACCTGCAGGGGTTGTGCACTGATGTAGGTCTGCAGACAGTACTCCCAGCAGCTCCACAACAACTTCCTTCCTTGAAGGAGGCACAGATGGTGAACTTCCATGTTCATCACACAATTTGTCTTCTTTTGTTTCAGGAGTTATATATTGCTTTTTGAAAATTTGGTTTAAAACGTATGGATACCAAGGGAGGAAAGCGGGGGAGGGTGGTGGTGGTGACAGGATGAATTAGGAGACTGGGATTGACATATATACACCAATATGTATGAAATTGATAACTAATAAGAACATGCTGTATAAAAAAATAAAATAAAATAAAATTCAAATATTAAAAAAATAAAGAAGAAAAAAAAAGAAAATTTGGTTTAGTTGAATTTGGGATTTAAACAAAATCAGCAGGTTAATATAAGCTCCACCCTCTTCATTCATGGCCCCATTACTGCATATGGGCTGTACATTTGTTCTTAAATTCTAATAATCTCTTAGTCTTTCTTAGGGTCTGCTATAGACTGAATTTGTCCCCCCTAAAACTCATATGTTAAAGCCCTAACCCTCAGTGTGACTGTAGTGACTATATTTGGAGATAGTGTCTTTAGGAGGTAAATAAGGTTAAATGAGGTCATAAGGATGAGACCCTAATCCAATAGGACTGGTGGCCTTACAAGAAGAGGAAAAGAGATAAATCTCTCTCTCTCTCTCTTTCTCTTCGAATTCAAAGGAAGTCCATGTGTGGACAAAAGCAGCCATCTGCAAGCCAGGAAAAGAGCCTTCACCATAAGCCAAACCCTTCCAGAAACTTGATCTTGGACTTTCAGAACTATGAGAAAATAAATTTCTGTGGTTTAAGCTATGCAGTCTGTGGTATTCTTAAGGCTGATACACGGCCAAAATGGAAGGTCAGATCCAAAACCTGCCAAATAATTAGACTAGGTAATTTACAGTTCTTAGAATGACATGCTTTCATGCATGGCATAATTGAATTCCAATAATAAGAGCCTGTGCTGTATAGAAGACATGTCATTGTTCAGCTTCCTTTCTCTCTCTGTGTCCCTAAATACTCCCATGATTGTTCAGTCTGAACTTTTATGCTTAGTTATCATTAATTTTGCACTTGTTTCTGTTTAAATAAATCATTGAAATATGCTATAAAAATTTTTTTTTACTTAGAATTGAGCTTAATTCGTTACGTTGCTGGTTTTTATCATCCTTGTGTCATCAGGAAGACAATAAAGTTCTCTAGGATTCTATCAACCATACTGGTCCATTTTTCTTTACTTTACCCTGGGAAAGGTAAACCCTTAGAAAAGGAAACCAAAGTTACAAAGAAAGGTTTCCAGTAACAGTAATAGTTCCCTCTTGGCCCGGTTACTTTGATTTTTCTTTTTTTTGTTTGTTTTTTGGGTCTTTTTTTGCGTTACGCAGGCCTCTCACTGTTGTGGCCTCTCCCATTGCGGAGCACAGGCTCCGGACGCGCAGGCTCAGCGGCCATGGCTCACGGGCCCAGCCGCTCCGCGGCATGTGGGATCTTCCCAGACCGGGGCACGAACCCATGTCCCCTGCATCGGCAGGCAGACTCTCAACCACTGCGCCACCAGGGAAGCCCTGCTTTTTCTTCTTAGAAGGAAAAAACGTCCTTAAAAAAAATCCATCCAAATTCACTTTTGCTTTTTTTGACCACAATTGAAAAAGGGCAAGTCAAAGTGTGGACACAGGTAAGGCTCCTCTTTCATGTTCCATTCAGTGAATACCAACTCTCTTTTATAGGATCAAATTCATGGTTTGGGGTTTATTGTCACTGGGCCTTGAGGAGTAGAACTAACCAGCCCAAGAGAATAAATTGGGAGATGTCATTAATTGAAGGGTATAAAGCAAAAGCATGTCCAAACGTAAGTGAATGTATTACATCCCTAGGCAGAAATAATCAAAATATGTGCTTTTTCAGATGTAACATTTTAATTGGCCTACCTGATGGAAGGTTAAATAAAATGTACCATAAACCTCATTACTACTCAATTGTCAAATACCCTGCCTGAAATATGACTAAAACCTGCAGTGAGCGGGTGCAACCCAGAATTATGAGAGACCTAAAAGTTTTCTTTAGCAACACTATTTGCAACATAGAATTTTAAGTGGTCCCATTATACCAGATACACTCTGCTATTTTATCCAAGAGTTTTAAGTACAGAGCTGGGTTTTGAAAATTCCTTTTCCATATAACAATCCATTTCAAATGCCCTCCTGGAAATTATCTGTGATAGTACATTTCTAATAAAATGCCACTGTTGAATGAAGCCTCACCGCCTGGCACAAAAACAAAATACTATATCTTAGCATGAGGTTTGAAGATTTTTGGGGCATGAAATGGTTCCAAAAATGAGAGATTATCTTTCCCTATCCATCCCCCACAATGTCCCCAAAAACCCCTGTAAAGGATCATCCTGTTCATAACAAAGATAGATGTATGAAGATGAATGTCATAGACTATCAGAAGCCATTGAAACTCCCCAAAACAAAGATGATATTCCAATGAAGATGAATTCAAAATTTGCCATGATTATGTTTTTTGGTTCTCTTCCATGCTACAGTGAATGAACTGCCCACACTTCCTCTTTATTTCTGCAGTTCAACTACGTGGTTACTGGTGGTTCCAATCATCCATGCCACTCTACAACCAGTAAAGAGAAATACCATAGCACATGCCATTATGCTACTGGAATTCCTGTCAACAAATGTTGATTGAGTCTCTACTTTGTGCCAAGACCATGGGGGATTAACCTAGTGAAAAAGACAAACCCTGTCCTTCAGGAACTCATTGTCTAGTGTGGAAGAGCACAGAAAAAGAAACAATTGCAATATTCTAAGGATTAAAAATGGTGAAAATATAACATGCAACAGAAAAACATAAGAGGGATATATCTAACTCAGTCTTGAAGGAAGGGTCAAGTTAAAAATCCATAAAGGAAGTACTAAGTTGAAACCTGAAGTGGAGTAAAGAACAGGATTAAAGAAAGGTAAAACTATGGCAAGCACAATGCCCATGAAGTAAGACCAGGAGTGTCAAATTTTAGAAATTCCATTGATTCACAGCTCGGTTTTTAAGGTGAGGTGGGAGGCATTGGTGAGACATAACACGAGAGGTATGTTTACAAGGTATTGGAAGACTTGCAAGCTGGCTTACAGACTTTGAACTTTATTTTAAAGGCATGTGGAGCACAGAAAGATTTTAACCTGGGACGTCACAGGATCATGTTGGCATTCGGAACATCACTCTGTCTTAGATACGAAGAACAGATTGGTTTGAGGTACAATGGGAGGCCAAATGGCTGGTTATAAAAAGGCTATTGCAGCAACCCAGTTGCAATAGGATGAAGAAAAAGAGATGAATTTGAAAAATATTTAGGAGGTAGTTTTGACAGGTCTTAGTGATTATCCAATGTGGAAGATGAGGACCAAAGAACAGTCAAAGAATAGAATCAAGTTTTTGGCATAAGAAATTGGATATGTTGGATAAGCAAACAAGGATGAGAAGGAAAGGGTGTGGAATCATGGAGGACTATTTTTATTGTTTATTTAATTTTTTTTGATGTGTACCCTGCCTTATAGATGCAGCCACCTAGGTAAAATTTACCTCCAGTAATAACTTTTTTTTGGAGCACTATGAGTTTTTTTTTTTAATTTTTTAAAATTGTAGTATAATTGCTTTACAATGCTGTGTTAGTTTCTGCTGTACAGTGAAGTGAATCAGCCATATGTATACATATATCCCCTCTGTCTTGGACCCCCCTCTCCCCATCCCACCCATCTAGGTCACCACAGAGCACCGACCTGAGCTCCCTGTGCTATACCGCAGGTTCCCACTAGCTATCTATTTTTACACATGGTAGTGTATTTATGTCAAAGCTATTCTCCCAATTCATCCCATCCCCCCCTTCCCCCTGTGTCCACACGTCCATTCTGGAGGACTATCTTTAAAACAAGATTTATAGTTACAATTTCACTGAGAGATATGTAAACAAGGAGGAAATGGTTTAATGCAGTAAGTTTGTAGGTGGGGTGGCAGAACTTTGAAGTAGTTTTAATCTGAGTTCTCTTTTCTTTATGAGGTCAGAGGCAAAGTCATCTGCTGAGAGGAAGAGAGACAGGAAGTATGGATGTTTAAAGAGAGTGGAGAAAAAGTGATGTAGGATCCACTGAAGGAATTTTAGATGGGTTGATCCATTTGAGGTTAGAAATCATGAAGTTAACTGGCATTAATAGCAATCAAATGGCATTAATTTTCAAAGCTGTGTGATTTTTTTAGTAATGTGCAACATTCTGGATAAAGAGAAGAAGCAACAAAAGAAAAAAATAGACTGATCTAAAGTTGGGGATTTTCTATGTGGTTGAGACTTAAGAAAACAGGACAAGAGATCTGAAAATAAGAGCAAAGAAAAATTGTTTGAAGTGAAAGACAATAGGGCTTAGGCTGGGTAAGGAAGAGACAATGAGAGGGACCTGACAGAGGAATAGTAAAGGATCAAGGGATTAGAGGTTCTAAGAACATGAAGGACAAATCTAGTGACAATATCAGAGGAAGATGCTAAAATAGGGAAAGAAAAGATAGGAAGATGTGGTCTAAGATTAGAGTGTTTTAAATTAATATGTTTGGAATTGAGGCAGTGGCAGAGGATGACAGGCAGATGATGACATGCTCTAGGGAGTGAGTTAACAAAGATTAAGATCCCTGAAGTTAAGGAGGTGAAATCACAAAGAGACGGGAATTGATGTACTATCCTTGTATATATTGAAGTTACTCAGGAGAGAAATAGGGTGAATAAAAATATTATAAAGCCAGTGCCAAATTCTTCAAGGAATGGGGGGAAGTAACCAGTTAGTCAGGTGATAACATTGACAATTTGGGGTGGAGGATGGAGTGAGCCTTAATGTATGGAAGAGATTTTGTATGGAAGTGAAAGGGTAATGATCTGGAATTAAAACTTAAGATGTTCAGCATTAAACTACCAATACACCACTAACTCTGAGGCATGCTGGGGACAGGATGTAGAGGGTAGTGGTCTTCTATGAAGACATCTTAATCCTCTTCTCAGCAATTCTGAAGAAGGCTGCTCTCATGGGCTTATTCAAATTTAATCACCATTTTGAATTAGACTTACTGTATTTATATTCGTGGATAATAAATCCTTCTCTCTCTCTTTTCAAAACTAGCTGGATTTTCATGGCATGAATATCAGGGACCCTACACTACAGTGGCTGCACATGAATCTTGCATGAACCCTAACAAAAAAAGTGCATGTGCTAACAGAAGGTAAGGACCACACTGGGATTTCCCACCCAGGGACGGTCACCCTGATGTGTAATCAATCAACAGGAAAGGTGTGCCTTTTGCAAAGAACCTCCGAGAGGTCACTTTCCTAGGTGTGATCAATCTCCCCCATGCTGATCATGTTACAGCGATTACCACTCTACTCTAACAGCTTCTTCTCCAGGGAGAAACAAAACTGTATCTGTAAATGTTTAGTATGGTGTATCCTGTCAGGTTAAATTACCTTGAAACATAACTCACTGTAAATTCACCTCATAAGTAAAAAGCAATTGGAGATTTTAAAACACCATCAGGGGCTTCCCTGGTGGCGCAGTGGTTGAGGATCCGCCTGCCGATGCAGGGGACACGGGTTCGTGCCCCGGTCCGGGAGGATCCCATATGCCGCGGAGCTGCTGGGCCCGTGAGCCATGGCCGCTGAGCCTGCGCGTCCGGAGCCTGTGCTCCGCGACGGGAGAGGCCACAACAGTGAGAGGCCCGCATACCGCAAAAAACAAAAAACAAAAAACAAAAAACAAACACCATCAAAAAGCATTCTATTTGGGTGTGGAATTATGTTGTGCAATTACAAATGAACCATGCCAGTGACCCTCATCGTCAGTAAGAGAGTAAGCATTTCTTTAGTTCAGCACATAAGGAAAAAAAGAACACCTATGCTTTTTGGCTTGAAATGTTTTTGCTGGGCCAACAAAAATTTGTTCTTATGACCTTTGAAGAAGATAGAAAACTAACATTTAATGAGCATCTAATACATGTTTGGCTAATGCTTTACACGTATTCTCATATACAAGACTCATAAGTACCACCTCCTTTGGAAAGCTTTCCTTAACGCCCTCCCAAATCAGGGTATGATAGTTAATTTCTATGGGTCAACTTGACTAGACTAAGGGTACCCAGCTATTTGGTTAAGCATTATTCTAGGTGTGTCTGTGAAGGTGTTTCCAGATGAGATTAATTTTGAATCAGCAGACTGACTAAAGCAGATTTCCCACCCCCCAAGCAGATTGCCCACCCCCCAGTGTGCATGGGCCTCATCCAATCTGTTGAAGGCACGAATAGAACAAAAAGGCTGAGTAAAGGAGAATTCAGTCACTCTGCCTATCTTTGAGCTGGAACATCAGTCTTCTCCTGTCTTCTGACTCAAGCTCAGAATAAGGCTTACACTATTTGCTATCCTGCTTCTCAGGCCTTCGGACTCACACTGGAACTAAATCATCATTTCTCCTGGGTCCACAGCTTATTAACTGCAGATCTTGAACTTCTTTTTTTTTTTGGAGTTTTTTTTGTTTTGTTTGTTTGTTTTTTGGCCACACAGCATGTGGGATCTTAGTTCCTGGACCAGGGATCAAAACCATGCCCCTTGCAGCAGAAGCACGGAATCTTAACCACTGGACCACCAGGAAGTCTGAGATCTTGGACTTCTCCCCCTCCATAATCATGTGAGCCAGTTCCTTGTAGTACATCTTATAATAAATAGGGCAATACATATCCTATTGGTTCTGTTTCTCTGGAGAACCCTAACATTCATGGTTAGTACCCCATTATCTGTGCTCCTCATCTGCCCTGTGCCACACAGTTACATCTCCTTTATCTTGCTGTGTACTGTTTTTGCTTCTAGACTGTAGCTATTTGAGTGAGTCTTACTCATTGCACTACTGTGAGCGCCTAAAACAGGATCTAGCACATGAGGGCTCACTGAATGGGATTAATTAAGTAATGAATACTCATATTACAGCCAATAGCTATTACCATTCTTCTAAGGAAACTAAATTTCAGAGTCATCAGATAATTTACACAAAGCCACATAGTTAATAAGTAGTAGAGTTGAGAACTGAACCTGGGAACATCTGACTTCAAAATCCTTGCAGATTTTTCTATACTACACTGCCTTTCTGCTTCACTTTTCAAAACATAATTCCTAAATAATTAAGTTTACTTTGATAATTAATTCCATTAGAATATTAGTGAGATAGGGTATGGAATTAAATAAAGAACTTTGGCCGTGGAGACAGGCTCCTGAATTAGAATCCTAGATCCTCTGCTTACTGAACAACTCTAAGCAAATTACCTAGCTTCTCTGTGCCTCAGGTTCTTTATCCATAAAATAGGAATAATAGACAATTTTACCTATGAATATCAGTAGCCTACTGCCATAATAATCCTGTCTAACAAACCACTCTTAAACTTATCAGCTTAAAGAATAATTATTATTGCAGATCTGCAAAAAGGCTGGGGTCCAGCTGATCTATACTGGGCTTGGCTTCAGATGGGAGTGGTTCTCAGCCTCTGGTGGCAGCAGCTGGGGCAGCTTTACTTCTTACTGCAGGTCTGTGGGTCAACTGAGGTAACACTGCATGGAGCATCCTTCCTCCTTGCCAGGCAGTTTTTTCTTATGGCAATAGCAGACGTGCAGGAGGAAGAGTGAAAATACACAAGGCCCCTTAAGGCCTATGCTTGGGGCTGGCATGCTGGCCCACATGTAAGTGGGCAACATAGATCAGCTGGCCAAGTCAAGGGGTAGAGAAATATGCTCCTCCCACAATGAGGCCATGGCAAGGATGTATTGAAGAACCAGACAGGAAGGAATTAAGAATCAGGCCAAAATTAGCTTACCACCCTATCTCTGAGGACTGTTGTAATGAGGTAATAATCAATACATGTATCACACATAGACCAGAGCCTGGCACACATTAAGAGCTGAAGAAATGTTCTGAATGTCTGTCTGTATGTTCAAAATGAGGTGGCCTCATGGAATGGCCCTGGCTCTGTCACTAACTAGCTATAAGATTAAGATAAGTTACAGGGCTTCACTGTTTCTTTTTTTTTTCTTTTACCTACCACTTGAGTTTATAATAGCTGCCTCACTTTCTTCATTGTGTTGCTAAAAGGATCAAATAACATATGGTGGCTGATCATGTTTCAAAAAGAATAAAACATCCTAGAAATGCAAAGTATAGTAGATGGCTACTTCTAGATAACCATTTGGTTAAGGTCAGTAAATCCCTCCAATTTTCAGTGATAGGAAGCCATAGTTCTTATTTTATAGATGTGGTAAATGCTTCAAGGAACTAAAGTACTTCTCTTCTGGCCATAAATCCAAGTTGGCTGAGAAGGGATGGAATTAATGTTTCCATGGCAGCTGGGTCAGAAACTGAACACTGATAGTAAGGTTTATCATTCTTCAGCATGAAGTGGTTCACATTCAAATTCCTGAGGTTCAGGGTAGTAAGCAAATCTCCAAGCAACTACATAGTCTCATCCAGGTATTCAGCTAACACACCCCTAGGAGCCAGAAATACAAAGACGAAATGCCCACTGACTATCCTCAGGGACTTACAGCTGTGGAATGAGACTGTAAGAGCCCCATGTATCTCTGAGAACAAACTAATTATTCCAGCTTCACTGGATTCCAGGTGCCCACGTGCCATCATCTATCTACTGCCTAGCCCCGCTGATGAGACAGAAGAAGAGAAAAAACAAGAATTGTGAAAGTTATGTCCAGAGAGAATGGGGTGGGTTGAAAGTGGCAGGAACAGGGTTTTCTGAGCAAGGAATAAAGGCAAGTTCTGAGACCACATATACACTCTATTCACTAAACCCAGGGCCAAGGCTCTACGGTTTTGCGAGCACGCTCTCCTTCCTGCAAACTATTGTAATACATAGCTAACTGATTGCTCAAGTACTTTCTAGGAAGTTCTGTTCAAATAAGCCTTGGAGACATAGCAGAATCTGCAGGAATGATGGAGACCACTGAGTTAGGGTTGAAAAAGCTCCCAACAACAGCCTTGAGGGCAAACAGGCACAAAGCATAGTGTTATAACACAAAGCAGTAAGTGCTAGGCAGTGTGAACATAGGAAGAAGAGTCCTCTAGTCAGAGTCTTCACAGAGGACACAGCATGTCTGCTGAGATGCTGAGATTTAAAGATGAGTAGAAGTTGGCCAAGCAGACTAGCAGATCTAAGGCATCTCAAGTAAAGATAGCAGGTGCAAAGGCATAGCACATGAGAAAACAGAATTCCTTTGAGAAAGGATTGTCATAGCATGTTCACAGGCAGTGTTTATATACAATCTAGAAAGCAATGGAAGGCTCCTGTCATCTCTCTCCCTGAAGCCTAGGATCTGGAGCAGTTATCTTAAAGCCTAAACATAGGCCTACAAAAAATAATGACAATACAATGTGGTACATGTTAAAATGGAAATATATACAAAGGTGGCAGCATAGAGAAAAGGTGTCTTGAAGTACGCTGGGGAATCAGGAATGCCTTTGAGTATTGTCTCATGCTCTTACAGAACTGCTGCTCTTCCCCTCACTCAGCACTGTTAACTGAATCTGGCCCATCATGCCACCTTCCTTTTCACTCATGGATACTCTTCTTTCCACCACCCTGAATCTAGCTTCCACTAGGCTCTCCCTCTTCCTGTAATCCCACCCTCTTCTCTGAACCCCATTTCCTACACACAGATTTCAGTCTTTTCCATGTGGCTCCTAGAACTTGGAACTCAGGGAATTTGGCTAGATACCAGGAAGGAAATCACCTTAACACATCCACCATTCATTCTTTCAATATCTGTTTATTAATCACATGTCATGTACCAGGCATTGTTCAGGGATCGAGGATGCAGCAGGAAGCATAACCAACTTCTCAGCTTCTGTGGAGTATACATTCCAACATCTCTGTTCCTCAGCTATATTCTTCTAATCCAACTAGAAGCTCAGATAAAAGTGGTATAATAGAAATCCAGAGTTAAGAACAGTGGGGTTACTAGGAGGTTAGGGGAGAAAAGTCTACCTCCTGGAGAAGCATCATTTAGAACATATTTCTAAAGAACAGTGCCAGTGAGGTGTTATCATGTGGGTCAGTATATTTGCATTTTTCTCTCCTCATTTTCTCTATTCCAACCTTCCAACTCATGATTTGTTTTTCCCTGATCTCTGTTCAAAAAAGCAGGATTTGGATTAAGACCTGCAATTTCTTCTACATTTTACTGTAAAGCAACATTGTTCTCTCCTACTGCTTTATCTTGAAGAACAGTCTGCAGTTTACCTTTTGGCAGCTAATTCTTTATATCTGTTTAGTTCCTGAACTTATCATGTCACTCATTTTAAAAGCTTTAATTGATTTTTAGGAAAGGTAGGTGTGATCCATTCCATTTTCCACGTATACCACACTCCCCAATTATACCCAAAGAGTGGACCCATTTATGATTCCATTAAGTCTGGTCTTTATATATAAATGGAGTCACATCATATGCATATTTAAGTTGCACTTAATTAACTTAAGTCCCAAAGACAGAGAGAGAGAGAGAAGTTAAACAGTGCAGGTAATTCCACTCACCATTCCACTCAAGGAACACATGCTCTGAATTAATTGTGAACAAGTTGTTTTCCTCAGTATCAAGTCTCATGTGCCTCTCAAATAATGAATTTGATTTTGATGTTTAAAGATAGCATTTATTTTAACAACATTGCCTCCAAATGCAAGTCAACCACTTCATCTGCTCAACTGCAGAAACAATGCTCTGTTCCAATGCTTACCATAAACCTGAGAGTTGTATCTATTGAGAAACTGTAGGCCAGTGTCCAAAATGATGTCTCCCTAATGTATTTCCAAAGATAATTTTGCTTTTTGTAACATTTCTCTTATAATATGTCTTAACCTCAGTCTAAAATAATACTTTATTCTACTGCTAAAGTGAGATTGACCTAAGATCTCTGAGCTTTGTATGTCTGACCTAGTGTAGCAGATGCTGTCTGTGTCTTCCCACACGCTCTCTGCATTCGCCATTTCTGTACACACTTTCAAACGGCCACTGCCAGCATCTGCAACTACCTGAGGGCTTTCTCTGGACACCAAGACCTGCTCTGTACATGCATGGAGCAGGCCAGGAGTGTAAGGAAATTAATGAACTCCAGAAGCAGCCCATAACCAATGACTGACAAGAGATGGCAAGGAAGAGCTAACTCTGTGCACATATTTCACAGTGACCCCCAGAGACCCCCAAGTGGATTAAAGTAAAGTTGCTCAGAGTGGCAATTTCTTAAAGGAGCCATTTATCTGGCTTTCTTTCCTTCCCTGTCCCTCTTCCCTACTCTCCTACAAGTATTTCCTAGAATCCCTGTTTAGAAACTAATTGCCCTTGAGTCCTTGTCTCAGGGTCTACTTCTGGAGGAACCCAAACCATGACATTGAGAATTCTTACCTGCAGAATCAGACTCTGAAAAATCATCAAAATGAATACTGGGTGAAGTGTGTCCAACCCCTGAAGACACACCTCATGCCATCTCATGCATGCAGCTTGAGCTGGGCTCTGTTCCACTGAATGCAGACTTACGTGGCTCCTGTGTGTGGATCTTACTCCTAAACATCCCCAACCATCAACTCTTTGAGAATAAGACCCTGATTTTATATAATCTTTGTAACATTTCCCAACCCCTCTCCTAGAAAAATTCTAAATGAGGTAGTTGTAAAAAATTTGACATGAAGCAAATGAAACCAATTCTAATTTGATACCTGATGCCATTTACCCATGAAAAGAAAAAAGTCTGGAGCTTATTTGTCTATGTTTTCTGTGGTTAGGGAGATATTTGGACTTTTCAGCAAGAACATTGCTATCTATCCTGTCCCCTGTATCCAAAAGTTTAAAAGTTCACATTTCAAGTGTGTTGATCCCTGGGGACTGAGGTGAATAACTGTTGATAGAATTCACTACGTGAACTAAATTCTTTTTAAGTTTTATACTTAGCACTTCCCTTGGGGTTAGGAACCTTTGAATGTGGTGCATATACTCACATAAACCAAGTTAGATAAATTAGTAAAACTCCACATTAAACGAGGAAAAAAAATTCTGTTATTTCTAGATAGGAGAAATCCAGGATTCCATAAAACTTCACTCTCAAAAAGATAGGTATGTTCAGAGTTTCCTTCCTGGAATAAAGCTTGAGGCTAAAAGTCTGAAGCAGAAATACATAGGAAATACATTATATTTTTAGGGCAAACAAAAATATAATACTCTACTATAATGTTGTTAAATGTGTCTGAGAGACTGTGGATTTTTATTGTAAAGGAAAATGATTCAAATGTATTTCTCAATAGTGCCATGTTTCCTCTTAAACTGTATTTTGAGGCAAATTTTTCTGTGGAAGTTTAAGATTTTAAGATGAACAGATTTTTACCTCAAAGGGTTATTATAGTGATTTGATGTGAAGTAGGATTAGTTGCTTCTCATTATGGTTCTTAACAAATATCTCATTAACTGGACACCCCAGTTATAGACTCTAAAATATGTACATTATATTTTAATCAGAGCCATCTCCTTTTGTTCCTGGTGGGTTGTGAGTGTTCTTTCCTTACCCCTCCTCTGTGCTGAACCATTCTGTATGCCAACTGACGTGGAGTGTTCTTGGAAGCCTCAGGACCCCAAATGACTGATCTGGAATATATTGTATTTTTCCAGCAGTGACATTTGGGCCTCTAGCTTGTTCCCTGGCTAGGGTCTGAGAGCAATCCACACACAGGGCTGCCTTAGGCTTGGGGAAGAGTCAGCCTGTTGAGTTTCTGCCTCTATATGTTATTTATCACTGATTCTCTTTGGATAACCAGCAATTGTTAATTTTCTATTTAAGAAACAAAACAAAATCTGTGTATTTCAGCAGAATAATAAAAACACAGAATCTGATCCTACTGATTTTATGTAGACTCTAAAACCTTTTTTCAGGGAATAATTATTTCATGTTCAGATTAACATAATGCAAAAAATAGTCAGCAATATTCATACTCAGTGGAGACATGATCTGTCTCATTCAAATTACAGAAAATAATTTCTAAATCACTGTAAATCATAAGAATATATGCATAGAAGACACTAAAAAGGCCTTTTTCTTTTTTCTAATGTTTCACCCATGCAGGATTATATCTCATTTCTTTGAGAACAGCCCTTTGGTGCTTATTACTGTGCTGGCTTTGAGAGCCAAATCGCCTGACTTCTGTTATAATGAGCCCTAAAGAGAGAGAGAAAGAGAGAGACACAAAGGATTTTAATGGGAGGATATCTTGTTGTTAGAACCAATAAAGCTAAAGCAGTCCTAGAATGATAAATTATTTTAAGTTTCATCATTTGCAGAACAACATTTGAAGAACATGCTAACATCTTACAACGCTGATCTTCCTGCTCATTATCCCAAGCAGAAGTCTTCAGATATTGTGAAGGCTCATTAACAATTTCATTACCACAGCATAGGCAGCTGTATAGAAATCTATCAGTTGTTGATATTTTTGAAGCACTCATGAGCAGTCTGCAGGGAAAATCAAGTAAAAAAGCTAACGCTGAATAAAAAGGTATGAAGATCACTCTCATGTTTATGATGAGTAAAATTCAAATAAAACTACATATACAAGTTTCTTAGTTAATATTAGCAAAAGTACACTAAAATTCTCTGAGACTAGTTTGGTACGCTGACAAAAATAGACTGGCCCTAGAGATTACACAACAGCAGGATGGCACCAGGATATTTGTTTCTCTGAATGGCAAATTGTCAACTGAAACCTAAATCTACGTTCACCTCATGAATTATAGTTCATTAAAACCAAATCATTTTAATCAATTTCATAATCAATATCCATCAGTGAGATGGTATTTTGTACAGTGATCAAAGTCTAGCCATTGAGATGATCATATGGTTTTTCTCCTTCAGTTTGTTAATATGGTGTATCACATTGATTGATTTGTGCATACTGAAGAATCCTTGCATTCCTGGGATAAACCCCACTTGATCATGGTGTATGATCCTTTTAATGTGCTGTTGGATACTGTTTACTGGTATTTTGTTGAGGATTTTTGCATCTATGTTCATTAGTGATACTGGCCTGTAGTTTTCTTTCTTTGTGGCATCTTTGTCTGGTTTTGGTATCAGGGTGATGGTGGCCTCGTAGAATGAGTTTGGGAGTGTTCCTCCCTCTGCTATATTTTGGAAGAGTTTTTGTAGCAATCTCTCATGATCCTTTGTATTTCTGCAGTGTCAGTTGTTGCTTCTCCTTTTTCATTTCTAATTCATTTTTTTGGAAAAATATTGCCATTTTATTTTTTTAAATTTTCTTTTCTTCAACATCTTTATTGGAGTATAATTGCTTTACAGTGGTGTGTTAGTTTCTTCTTTATAACAAAGTGAATCAGCTATACATATCCATATATCCCCATATGTCCTCCCTCTTGCATCTCTCTCCCACCCTCCCTATCCCACCCTTCTAGGTGGTCACAGAGTACCAAGCTGATCTCCCTGTATTATGTGGCTGCTTCCCACTAGCTATCTATTTTACATTTGGTAGTGTATATATGTCCATGTCACTCTCTCACTTCGTCCCAGCTTACCCTTCCCACTCCCCATGTCCTCAAGTCCATTCTCTACGTCTGCATCTTTATTCCTGTCCTGCCCCTAAGTTTTTCTGAGCCAATTTTTTTAATTCCATGTATATGTGTTAGCATTCAGTATTTGTTTTTCTCATTCTGACTTACTTCATTCTGTATGACACACTCTAGGTCCATCCACCTCACTATAAATAAGTCAACTTCATTTCTTTTTATGGCTGGGTAATATTTCATTGTATATATGTGCCACATCTTCTTTATCCATTCATTTGTTGATGGACACTTAGGTTGCTTCCATGTCCTGGCTATTGTAAATAGAGCTGCAATGAACATTGTGATACATGACTCTTTTTGAATTATGGTTTTTCTCAGGGTATATGCTCAGTAGTGGGTTGCTGGGTCATATGGTAGGTTCTAGTTTTAGTATTTTAAGGAACCTCCATACTGTTCTGCATAGTGGCTGTATCATTTTACATTCCCACCAACAGTGCAAGAGGGTTCCCTTTTCTCAACATGCTCTCCAGTATTTATTGCTTGTAGATTTTTTGATGATGGCCATTATGACTGGTGTGAGGTGACACCTCACTGTAGCTTTGATTTGCATTTCTCTAATGATTAGTGATGTTGAGCATCCTTTCATGTGTTTGGTGCCAGTCTGTATATCTTCTTTGGAGAAATGTCTATTTAGGTCTTCTGCCCATTTTTGGATTGGGTTGTTTGTTTTTTTCATATGGAGCTGCATGAGCTGCTTGTAAATTTTGGAGATGAATACTGTGTCCGTTGCTTCATTTGCGAATATTTCCTCCCATTATGAGGGTTGTCTTTTCATCTTGTTTATGGTTTCCCTTGCTGTGCAAAAGCTTTTAAGTTTCATTAGGTCCCATTTGTTTATTTTTGTTTTTATTTCCATTTCTCTAGGAGGTGGGTTAAAAAGGATCTTGCTGTGATTTATGTCATATAGTGTTCTGCCTGTTTTCCTCTAAGAAATTTATAGTGTCTGGACTTACATTTAGGTCTTTAATCCTTTTGACTTTATTTTTGTGTATGGTGTGAGGGAGTGTTCTAATTTCATTCTTTTACATGTAGCTGTCCAGTTTTCCCAGCACCACTTATTGAAGAGGCTGTCTTTTCTCCATTGTATTTTCTTGCCTCCTTTATCAAAAATAAGGTGACCATATGTGTGTGGGTTTATCTCTGGGCTTTCTATCCTGTACCATTGAT
>NC_041217.1:123056480-123076328 GCF_002837175.3 Physeter macrocephalus
ATTCTTTTTGTTGCAATGGGAAATGGGAGTGTTTCCTTAATTTCTCTTTCAGATTTTTCATCATTAATGTATAGGAATGCAAAAGATTTCTGAGCATTAATTTTGTATCCTGCTACTTTACCAAATTCATTGATTAGCTCTAGTAGTTTTCTTGTAGAGTCTTTAGGATTCTCTATGTATAGTATCAGGTCATCTGCAAACAGTGACAGCTTTACTTCATTTCTGATTTGGATTCCTTTTCTTTCTTTTTCTTCTCTGATTGCTGTGGCTAAAATTTCCAAAATTATGTTGAATAATAGTGGTGAGAGTGGACAACCTTGTCTTGTTCCTGATCTTAGAGGAAATAGTTTCAGTGTTTCACCACTGAGAATGATTTTGGCTGTGGATTTGTCATATATGACATTTATTATGTTAAGTTCCCTCTATGCCTACTTTCTGTAGGGTTTTTATCATAAATGGGTGTTGAATTTGGTCGAAAGCTTTTTCTACATCTACTGAGATGATCATAAGGTTTTTCTCCTTCAATCTGTTAATATGGTTTATCACATTGATTGATTCATGTATATTGAAGAATCCTTGCATTCCTGGGATAAGCCCCACTTGATCATGGTGTATGCTCCTTTTAATGTGCTGTTGGATCCTGTTTGCTAGTATTTTGTTGAGGATTTTTGCATCTATGTTCATCAGTGATATTTGCCTGTAGTTTTCTTTCTTTATGACATCTTCGTCTGATTTTGGTATCAGGGTGATGGTGGCCTCATAGAATGAGTGTGGGAGTGTTCCTCCCTCTGCTATATTTTGGAAGCGTTTGAGAAGGATAGGTGTTAGCTCTTCTCTAAATGTATGAGAGAATTTGCCTATGAAGCCATCTGGTCCTGGGCATTTGTTGTTGGAAGATTTTTAATCACAGTTTCAATATCAGTGCTTTTGATTTGTCTGTTTATATTTTCTAATTCTTGCTGGTTCCGTCTCGGAAGGTTATGCTTTTCTAAGAATTTGTCCATTTCTTCCAGGTTGTCCATTTTATTGGCATATAGTTGCTTCTAGTAATCTCTCATGATCCTTTGTATTTCTGCAGTGTCAGTTGTTACTTCTCCGTTTTCATTTCTAATTCTATTGATTTGAGTCCTCTTCCTTTTTTGCTTGAAGAGTCTGGCTAATGGTTTATCAATTTTGTTTATCTCCTCAAAGAACCAGCTTTTAGTTTAATTGATCTTTGCTACTGTTTCCTTCATTTCTTTTTCATTTATTTTTGATCGGATCTTTATGATTTCTTTCCTTCTGCTAACTTTGGGTTTTTTCTGTTCTTCTTTCTCTAATTGCTTTAGGTGTAAGGTTAGGTTGTTTATTTGAGATGTTTCTTGTTTCTTGAGGTAGGATTGTATTGCTATAAACTTCCCTCTTAGAACTGCTTTTGCTGCATCCCATAGGTTTTGGGTCTATGATCTCTCCTGGAGAATGTTCCATGAGCATTTGAGAAGAGAGTGTATTCTATTGTTTTTGGATGGCTGTCCTATAAGTATCAATTAAGTCCACCTTGTTTAATGTATCATTTAAAGCTTGTGTTTCCTTATTTATTTTCATTTTGGATGATCTGTCCATTGGCGAAAGTGGGGTGTTAAAGTCCCCGCCTATGATTGTGTTACTGTTGATTTCCCCTTTTATGACTGTTAGCATTTGCCTTATGTATTGAGGTGCTCTTATGTTGGATGAATAAATATTTACAATGGTTATATCTTCTTGGATTGATCCCTTGATCACTATGTAGTGTCCTTCCTTGTCTCTTGTAACATTCTTTATTTTAAAGTCTATTTTATCTGATGATTGTTGCTACTCCAGTTTTCCTTTGATTTCCATTTGCATGGAATATCTTTTTCCATCCTCTCACTTTTAGTCTGTATGTGTCCCTAGGTCTGAAGTGGGTCTCTTGTAGACAGCACATATATGGGTCTTGTTTTTGTATCCATTCAGACAGTCTCTGTCTTTTGGTTGGAGCATTTAATCCATCTATATTTAAGGTAGTTATCGATATGTATGTTCCTACTACCATTTTCTTAATTGTTAGGTGCTCTTATGTTGGATGAATAAATATTTACAATGGTTATATCTTCTTGGATTGATCCCTTGATCACTATGTAGTGTCCTTCCTTGTCTCTTGTAACATTCTTTATTTTAAAGTCTATTTTATCTGATGATTGTTGCTACTCCAGTTTTCCTTTGATTTCCATTTGCATGGAATATCTTTTTCCATCCTCTCACTTTTAGTCTGTATGTGTCCCTAGGTCTGAAGTGGGTCTCTTGTAGACAGCACATATATGGGTCTTGTTTTTGTATCCATTCAGACAGTCTCTGTCTTTTGGTTGGAGCATTTAATCCATCTATATTTAAGGTAGTTATCGATATGTATGTTCCTACTACCATTTTCTTAATTGTTTTGTGTTTGTTATTGTAGGTCTTTTCTTTCTCTTGTGTTTCCTCCCTAGAGAAGTTCTTTTAGCATTTGTTGTAAAGCTGGTTTGGTGGTGCTGAATTCTCTTAGCTTTTGCTTGTCTGTAAAGCTTTTAATTTCTCCTTCGAATCTGAATGAGATCCTTGCTGGGTAGAGTAATCTTGTTTGTAGGTTTTTCCCTTTCATCACTTTAAATATGTCCTGCCACTCCCTCCTGGCTTCCAGAGTTTCTGCTGAAAAATCAGCCGTTAATGGGGAGTCCATTGTATGTTATTTGTTGTTTTCCCCTTGCTGCTTTTAATATTTTTTCTTTGAATTTAATTTGTGATAGTTTGATTAATATGTGTCTTGGCATGTTTCTCCTTGGATTTATCCTCTATGGGACTCTCTGTGTTTCTGGGACTTGATGACTATTTCCTTTCCCATGCTAGCGAAGTTTTAAATATAATCTCTTCAAATATTTCCTCAGCCCCTTTCTTTTTCTCTTCTTCTTCTGGGACCCCTATAATTCAAATGTTGTTTATTTATTGTGTTGTTCATCATTGTTTATTTGCTCTTTTGTTCTTCTAAGTCCTTGTTAAACGTTTCTTGTATTTTCTCCATTCTATTTCCAAGATTTTGGGATCTTTAGTATCATTACTCTGAATTCTTTTTCAGGTAGACTGCCTATTTCCTCTTCCTTTGTTTGGTCTGGTGGGTTTTTACCTTGCTCCTTCATGTGCTATGTGTTTTTCTGTCTTCTCATTTTGTTTAACTTACTGTGTTTGGGGTTTCCTTTACACAGGCTGCAGGTTTGTAGTTCCCATTGTTTTTGGTGGCTGCCCCCAGTGGGTAAGGTTGGCTCAGTGGGTTGTGCAGGCTTCCTAGTGGAGGGGACTGGTGCTTGTGTTCTGGTGGATGAGGCTGGATTTTATGTTTCTGGTGGGCAGGACCGCATCCAGTGCTGTGTTTTGGGGTATCTTCTACCTTATTATGATTTTAGGCAGCCTCTCTGCTAATGGGTGGGGTTGTGTTCCTGTCTTGCTAGTTGTTTGGCATAGGGTGTCCAGCACTGTAGTTTGCTGGTCGTTGAGTGGAGCTCGGTCTTAGCGTTGAGATGGAGATCTCTGGGAGAGCTTTTGCCATTTGATATTACATGGAGCCGGGAGGTCTCTGGTGGACCAATGTCCTGAACTCAGCTCTCCCACTTTAGAGGCACAGGCCTGACACGTGGCCAGAGCACCAAGACCCTGTCATCCACACAGCTCAGAATAAAAGGAAGGAAGGAAGGAAGGAAGGAAGGAAGGAAGGACAGACGGAAGGAAGGAAGGGAGGAAAAAGTTATTAAAATAAAAAAATTATTAAAAATAAAAAATTAAAAAGTAAGAATAAAAGAAAAAAAAGAAAGAAGAGAGCAACCAAACCAAAAAACAAATCCTCCAATGATAAGAAGCACTAAAAACTATACTAAAAAAAAAAACAAAAAACGGACAGACAGAACTCTAGGACAAATTGTAAAAGCAAAGCTATGCCGACAAAATCACACAAGGAAGCATACACATATACACTCACAAAAAGAGAAAAAGGAAAAAAATATATATATATCTTTGGGGAAGTCTGAAGTCTTCAGCCAGCACTCAGTAGGTGTTCTGTAGGAGCTGTTCCACATGTAGATGTTTTTCTGATGTATTCGTGGGGAGGAAGGTGATCTCCACGTCTTACTCCTCCGCCATCTTGAAGGTCTCTCTCCATTTATAATTCTGTTGATTTGAGTCTTCTCCCTTTTTTTCTTGATGCATCTGGCTAATGTTGTTCTTTCTCTAATTTCTTTAGGTGTAAGTTTAAGTTGTTTATTTGAGATGTTTCTTGTTTCTTGCAGTAAGATTGTATTGCTATAAACTTCCCTCTTAGAACTGAGAAAAACAAATACCATATGCTAACACATATATATGGAATCTAAAAAAAAAAAAATATTCTGAAGAACCTAGGGGCAGGACAGGAATAAAGACGCAGACATAGAGAATGGACTTGAGGACAGGTGGAGGGGGAAGGGTAAGCTGGGACGAAGTGAGAGAGTGACATGGACACATATACACTACCAGATGTAAAATAGCTAGTGGGAAGCAGGCACATAGCACAGTGAGATCAGCTCGGTGCTTTGTGTCCACCTAGAGGGGTGGGATAGGGAGGGTGGGAGGGAGATGCAAGAGGGAGGAGATATGGGGATGTATGTATGTGTATAGCTGATTCACTTTGTTATACAGCAGAAACTAACAAGCCATTGTAAAGCAATTATACTCCAATAAAGATGTTTAAAAAAATTAATATATATATATAAAAAAAAGGCTAGCCATTCAAACCAAAATACTTGGCCTCAAGTAAGAAAGATTAGATGTCCAGGATACTCATGGGAAAGAAACAAATACTCCTCCAATATCCCACCCATTTCTTTGGTCTCCAACCCTAAAGAAAAGACAGACCCTTTCTGTGTTATGTGGCAGAAAGGAATGTGGGCAAATGGCAACTAAGTGATAAAACAAGCTAAAGTATCAATAGTAATGAAACAAGATTTATGAACATACTAAAATAATTCATCTTGGAAAGGGAAAATTGAAGGTCTTGATAAAGAAAACCTATGGTTTAAAGGTTTAAAAGCTATGAGTTCAATCTGAAAAAAATTAAATCTACGTAAGATGCAAACTAGCAAACTGGACTTTTATCTCTAAAAGCCATGATACAAACAAGGAGTAACAACTACTATGCCCAACTTCTGAAGAACTGCACCCTCATAACCATCTCCCCATTTCTTAACCCTCCATTCCCTGTTCTTCTCTGCATAGAGAAAAAGGGACTATTGAATATATACCAAAAGTATTATTTATAATGTTTTTTCTTAATCCAAATGAAAAGCTACTTGAGTATTAAGGCACATTTTCCCCCCACTGGTGTAAGTTTAGCTCACAAAAATCCAGGGGAATGCACAATAATTTTTGTCATTGATCATGACACCAAGTAGTCTATGAACTGAGAAATTTGGTAGCTATATTTCCTGGAATATGTCCATATTCCCAGAGCTACACTTGTTACATAGAGAGGAGTATCACCCCAGTGATTTGGATTAAGTGTGTGATAGAATTTTGTATTCTGGTGCACCGAACTGAAATATGATCTTCAGTCTCACACACAGCAACTGCATATGGCAGATTAATGTCAAAGATGTTCTGAACAAGCTAAGTTCATCATCAGAATTTTTCTCCAGGACTGAGTTATGACCTAATATGTTTCCCTGTAGTATCCCAAAGAGATGAGAAAAGATGGTTGGAAATATTATATAGTGCTCATAGAAGAGGTGTTCTTTCCAATCATTTAGAAAAAAGCAAGGAAAAGATTTGCTAAACCGTCATGTCCAGATAGCAGTCTACTGTGTGACCAGTGAAACTCACCTAACTTATTTTGAAGTAGATCATACTTTGAATGTCATTTTAACATATTGATATGATCAGATACACACATTACCAAAGCCTTAAACCCCTCACTCACTTTGGATATAGTCATCACACACAGCAACCTAAGAGTTTTGTGGGTGAGAACAGAGTATAAATGAGGCCACAGTTACGGTTTTGATTTCTATATGAACCATCTAACTTGGTTCTGTTATATGACCAAAAACTATATTCCTTATAGTGACAAAGTTCATGCTGTTGGTCTCAAGCTGAACCAGTGTGGGTAGCTCAGTGTAAACTAGATCAGTGGTACCTTCATTTAGTTGTGCCTCAAAATTGTTATTTTTATTTTTGTTTTTCTGTTCTTTAAGTCACCGAATCTTCTGAATCCTAATATCTGAGATGATTCTAATGCAGGCATTAAGAAATATTAGGCTAGACTTAGGAAATATTAGGCTAAACTGATACTTAATTGAGGGGAGGGGAAAAAACCCAAACACCAAAAGGCAGTGGGTCAGTCAAACCATTTTCAGACACCATGTACTACCCCACCAAATAATGATGCTCTCTGTTCCTAGTTTAGTAACATAGACCTTGGAAGAGTTTTCAAGCAAGAAGTAGCTCATTATCTAGAAATCATGAAGACCCTCCCTAACTAAGCTAAGTGGCCCTCATCTGCACCTTGAGAGCATATCTGTCATTAAAGTTGCTAAAATGTATTTTGATGTTCTATTCACGTTTCTGATTTTTCAATTACCTTATCTTCCGAAGTCCTTGAGAGTAAGGACAATTTTTAATTCCTCTTGGGGTCTACTACAGAATTTTGCACATGTCCTCAATATATTTTTTGGTTCTGAAATGAACTAGACTACTGAAAGAAGACTCATGCTCACACACTATCTCTTACATCTCAAGCAAGACCTCCTTGGTCTTCAATTTCCTCATGAAGGTGCTATACTAAATGATTTCTCCAGCTTTCATCTCTCAGCTACTATATATTCACATATCATGAATTGACAAAGGCTAGATGAATAAGACTCCACTCTTAAGAAAAGAAGGATGTCTTCATCTCTTCCTAATCAATTTATCTTTGACACAAATCCTGATTATTTAACCCAGCCACAGAACTGAGCAATTTCTGAGGAAACTTGTGTTCTATAGGCCAAGAATCGAAAATACTCACGTCAACTTTAGAATCTTGTGGAGACATGAATTATACATATTATCTTCCACTTAATGTTGATCAACCACCCATTTGACTTTTGGGGGTATATATTACCAGGAATGGTTTGAATGTGCTCCAAAAGAGCTGGAATCTTAATATTGAGGAGAAAAGAGAGTAACTCAAAAACCACTTTGCCAAAAACTTTATGGTTGAAATTATAGCCTAAGGAGATTTTTAAAGACCCCTTCAGTGTCCCTTTCTGGTTTTAAGCAGATGCAACCTAAAATTACTCAAATATTTACATGTATGTCAATGACTTTAATCCATTTTGTCACTCAATTGTATAAAGCTTTCTTCTACAAAATAGTATACTGGTACTCTGAAATAAATTGATTTTTTTAAATGGACATGGATAAAAAAGCTACAGATGGGGTTTTTATATACAGTTGTTTGCTCGGTAGATGGAATATTGAATCCTTCACCCATTAAATGTATCCTCACCACAGATTTGCTGCACCTGCTATTTTACATCTCAGTATATTTCATACTGAATATTTATGGTCCTTTCAAATTAATATGGAGACAGACTAAATGGTCAGAAACGGCCCAATGCTGACATCTACTGGATACACAAATGGATGCATTTGACTATCAAAAAAATCCCCATAGTCTAAAGTGTAAAGTAAAAGTATAAGAAATATAAAGCAAAACTTACTTTGTTTTACTTAATAAATATATATGCTGGTTCTCTATAAATCCATGATCATCTCTAAACAAAGAATATCACTATATTTCAAAATGCATAATGTTGGGAGGTTAGACACTATTAGACTCAGAAACCTAAGAGTCAGGAGAAAGAAACTATGATGTTTTCAATGGGGATAAGCTCAGGAATAATGCATTTCAGCCACTGATAATATCCTTCAGCTACTAATCCAACCTCTTTAGTACATGGTGTTTTCCCTGTGTGTAAATAGGAAAGGCAGTTCCAACCCCATTCTCTTTTGGTCTTGGGAAATTACCTGAGTCCCTCTCTAACTGTTCTTTTCCACACCAACGTGGTTTCTTTGGTAGATTTTTGGGGGCTTCTATGAGCCCATTAAGAATTATATCTTTCTTTGGCCAAGCTATATTAAATTGCTAGATAAATTGTTACAATCAAAAGTCAGACAGCCACGGGTTCATTTTCTAGCTCAGCCTCTTATATATGCATCTGAGTGAATTAGGGAAATTTTTAAATTAAAATGCAAATAAATGGAATTTTATTGCACTATTATCAAAAGAATTAACGACAATATATGCAAAACAAATAGTATTGTCTAAAAAGTAGGTGCTAACTAAATAGTGGTTATTGTTATCAATATCATTATCATCACCATCATTATTTTCGACTAACCCTACAGAATACCCAAAAGTCAGATTCCACTACATGTGAAGTCCTCAAAGGCAGGGGCCATGGCTTATTTGTGTTTGCATCCATTGCACCTGATATGGTACCAGACACAAATAGGTGTTCAATAAATGTCCATCTGAGCTCTATTTCTGCAGTGGGTAGTATCAGGAATTCACCTTGCGTTCTATAGAGACTACACAATGATAAAACATATGGCTATACTCTCAGTTAAAAATATCACAAACAGGGTACAGTAATAAAAGGGGTAAGAAGATGACCGGCTTACTACTGCCAATTTTCAGAGCCAATACCGTGAAAATGCACTGTTTATCATACCTCAGGAGGGCTTGAACTCATGGTATTCTGATGTATCATTCACCTGGCCAATTGCATGGCAGAAAAGCTGGTGCAGAGAAAGAAGATTCTACTGTTCTGGAACAGAGAAACTGACCCAGATACAGAACTGCTCCCTAGCTCACATAGCACATTTACGGTTCTATGATCTTTGCCCTGCATGAGTTCCTATTCAATGTCGTTCCTGCCACTAACCACAGACTCCCTCCCATTTCAGCCCTAATAAATGTTCAAGCTGGTAACATTTGTAAACTTAACAACTGACAAAAACTGTAAAACTGAGCTTTACAAATAAAGTTGAGAACCACAGAATCAGGGCTATTTCCCCATACCTATCACATAATCAAAACGTGCATATCAAGACTCAGGGATACACTGTGGAATTCGATGGAGGAGGAATCTTCAAGAAGAGGCACTCTGTTACATGTCATGTATTACATGCTTTCTATTTAACTGCATTGTAGGGGCTAACAATTTAACATATTACAAACTCAGTTGCATGAAAAATATTGCCTCTTTATTTTCTATGTCTGACATTATCATGCTCTCAAAGTTCCTATTTTACTGGGCAGTAGAAAATATAGGCTTAGCAAGTCAAGTAACTCAGTCATGTTTATTTTAAATAATTATATTAACATAATCTCTGGTGGTACTTGCACAGCCTTTCAAGGTTTCTCCCATGTTCCCTTCTCTAAGCCAACATAGCCTCTGGATATAAATATTATCTTACGTGTGTTAATGGCAGAGGGAAGAAGCATCCCTAAATCAAAGAGTTGTCCCTTGTTCTTTCCTCCATAATCTTGTTGGCTTCCTTAAAAATGTTCTTTGTCCTTTATGATTATTCACTTCCCTCTGGTATATGCTACTGAAATTCATGGCTGGTGAAACTTGGTTATTTTCTTACCATGACTGGTAATCTCCATTCCCACTCTGATGACTTGGCTCATCCTGGCATCATTCGTACTACAAATTATTTAAAATCTCAGCTACATTCTCCATATGGCCCCTGCCCAAAGCAGGACTTCTGGCTTTCTACTCTTAGCTATCTGTGCGTCATCTCCTTTAATTATACAAGGACATTCTGCATCCTTTCTATAGTACACAGGAACCAAAGAAGATGTCTGGTATCCAGACTTCTTTCTACATAAATGTATCATTCCGTCATTCCCCTCAGCTCAGCACCCCATACACATACCAAAGGTGATGTTGGCAATACTATTAGGTAGTATCTTCCCAGAAGCCCAAAGAAAAAATGGGACACAAGTTCTTATTTTAACTTCCACCACAAATTCTGCATTTTGCGTTTATATATTTTGCTCCCACCTTTCAAGGATGACCTGGGTAGGGCAGGGGGAGGGGGACACATGGATGGAAATGATTAATATCTGATCTAGTTCATCTCATCTTCCATCTACCCCTCTCCTTTCTGAGAACTGAAAGGCCTATCTTTTTTTCTTCCCATTACTGTTTGGCAAAGACTTCTTCTATATCATAGTATTCATTTCTACTTTCTTTCCAAAGGGTCATAAACTAAAAGTCTATAGTCAAAGAATCATTGGATTGAGGAGGAAGAATACATAGGGAAGTGTTTTCAAATGATATGCCTATTACCTGAGAAAAACCTTTTCTCTCAGGGGCGATTGAGATGGTTACTTAGATGTTCGCTATTAAATATAACATCTGTCTACATAGTACTAGAAAGAATGCTGTAATTTAAACTTAAACGGGACATAAGGATTGACTTAATTTCTTGAAAGTCTCGCCTAACTTTTACCCCTATTCCAAAAAAAAAAAGAGCTAAGGAATGAATCTAGTAATTCTTCAGGGAATAGATCCCTTAATAAGATTCCTTCTTTGTGGAGAGCTTAAATTGACCACACCCATATTCAGACTTCTCTTTCCCAATACTCTAATTTGAAGTTGCTAGAGGCTCTAGATTTCAAACTCCTATTCCTTCTCAAATCAAACCTCCCAGCTTGACTAAGATCATTAATGTCTGAATCCTCAGTCAGAATTGGATTGAAAATTCAGTAGGGATGATCTAAAAGTGAAGGGCAGACAAGTGAATGACATTAGCTAGGGAAGGGAGGAGCTTACGTTACTGTAAAAACATCTACAGGGATGCGCCAAAGAAGAAAGGACAGACCCCCTTCATGACTGTCAGCCGTTTCTCATTTGCTCCTCATCCTAATGGCCAGAACATGTCCATCACTTGGGGGCAACACAGTCAATGCTGAGCCAAGAGAAGAAGGGGGAACTTCCACATGTCACAAAGGATGCGTCAGGTCAGTGTAACATTAACCTGTTATTTAGCAATAGGGACTCTCAGATGCTGAGTATTGTCAAGCCATGAAAGTACTGCCTCGTGTGAATGCACATCATGCACTAAATATTAGCATTCGCTCCAACCCCTTTCAAGAGATCTGAGAAACATTTCAGCCGACAAAGAGACAATATCTTTACTACACCAGCTTTTAAACAGGCATCTATGGGGCAACATATAAAATAGCATAAAGTAGAAAAAATTTGCCCAGAATATCATTCATATCCAACTATTATTCTGCCATTAGATTTTTATTCTTTCAAGACTGAAAAGTTTGTTCAGAAGTTTAAGTGGCATTGTTAAAAGAGCATGAGGAGAGAGTGCTGTCAGCAAGATAGCAGTATGGGAGTTTCCAATGGTCTTTCCCTCAGAGAAACATCAACTTGAACAACTATCTGTGAATGAAAAATACCTTCAAAAGAGCTAAGGATTCCAGGTGAGGGATTACAGCAGCTGAGTGGAACACAGAAATAAGAAAAGGCACACTGAAAAAGGAAGGAAAGACAGCTTTACATTACCTCTGTCACACCTCTCCCAAGCCTGGGCAGCCCAGTGCAGAGAGAGACACCTGTGGAAACTAATAAACTGTTAGAACTAATAAATTCAGCAAAGTTGCAGAATATAAAATCAACATACAAAAATCAGTTGCATTTCTATACATTAACAAAGCAATCTTGTGCAAAAAGAACAAAGTTGTAGGCATCACACTCTCTGATTTCAAAGTACACTACAAAGCTATAGTAATCAAAACATTGTGGTACTGGCATAAAAACAGACATACAGACCAATGGAACAGAATAGAGTGCTGAGAAATAAATTCATGCATTTATGGACAGCTGATCTTCAACAAAGGTGCCAAGGACACACAATGGGGAAGGACAGTCTTTTCAACAAATGGTGTTAGGAAAACTAGTTTTCCACATGCAGAAGAATGGAATTGAACCCTTATCTCACTCCATACATAATCATCAACTCAAATGAATTAAGAGCTTACTAGTAAGACCTGAAACAATAAAACTATTAAAAGAAAACATAGAAGAAAAGCTCCTTAACATTGGTCTGAGCAATGTGTTTTTTAACATATATAACCCAAAAAGCATGGGCAACAAAAGCAAAAATAGGCAAATGGGATTGCATCAAACTAAAAAGCTTCTACACAGCAAAGGAAAGCATCAACAAAGTGAAGAGACAGCCTATGGAATGGGAGAAAATATCTGTAAACCATATATCTCATAATGGGTTAATATCCAAAATATGTAAGAAACTCAAACATCTCAATAGCAAGAAAACAAATAAACCAATTTAAAAATTGCAAAAGACTTGAATAGACATTTCTCAAAAGAAGACATACAAATGGCCAACAAATATATGAAAAGGTGCTCAACATCACTAACCATCAGGGAAATAAAAATCAAAACCACAATGAGATATCACCTCATATCTATAAGAATGGCTTTTATCAAAAAAACAAGAGAGAACAAGTGTTGGTGAGAATATGGATAAAAGAGAATCCTTGTACAGTGTTGGTGGGAATGTAAATTGGTGCAGCCACTCTGAAACACGGTATGGAGGTTTCTCAAAAAACTAAAAATAGACCTACCATATGACCCAGCAATTCTACTCCTGGGCATATATCTGAAAAAAAAACCCTACTAATTCAAAAAGATACATGCACCTCAATGTTCATAACAGCTTTATTTACAATTGCCAAGATATAGAAGCAACCTAAATGTCCTTCAACAGATGAGTGGATAAAGAAGATGTGATATATATATATATATATATATATATATATATATAGTGAAATACTACTCAGCCATAAAAAAGAACAAAATTTTGCCATTTGCAGCAACACGGATGGACTTGGAGGGCATTATGCTAAGTGAAATAAGTGAGCAGAGAAAGACAAATACTGCATGCTATCACTTATATGTGGAATCTAACAAATACAACAAACTAGTAAATATAACAAAACTGAAGCAGACTCACAGATATAGAGAATAAAATAATGGTTACCAGTGGGGAGAGTGGGGAGGGGCAATATGGAGGTGAGAAGTGGGAAGTCCAAACTATTGGGTGTAAGATAGGCTACAAGGATGTATTATAGAACACGGGGAATATATCAATATTTTGTAATAACTAAATGGAGTGCAACCTTTAAAAACTGTATAAAAGATAAATTTTTTTAAAAAAGACAAGAGATAACAAGTGTTGGCAAGAATGTAGAGAAAAGAGAATCCTTGTACACCATGGGTGGGAATGCAAATTGGTATGGACATTATGGAAAACAGTAGGGAGTTTCCTCAAAAAATTAAAAATAGAGATGATCCAGCAATCTCACTTCTGGATATATATCTAAATGAAATGAAATCACCAACTCGAAGAGATATCTGCACTTCTGTGTTCACTGCATTATTCACAACAGCCAAAAGATGAGAATAAAGTAAGTGTATGTCATGGTGTATATATATATATATATATACAGATAGATAGATAGATAGATAGATAGATAGATAGATAGATATAGATATATATAAATGTGTATATACACAATGGAATATTACTCAGCCATCAGAAAGAAGGAAATCCTGCCATTTGCAACAACATGGATGCACCTTGAGGACATTATGCTAAGTGAAATAAGCCAGAGAGAGAAAAACAAATACTGTGTGATCTCACTTATATGTGGAATCTAAAATAAAGTCAAACTCATAGAAGCAGAGTAGAACAGGTTCCCAGGATCTGGAGAGGCAGTGGGAGAATACGGAGATGTTGTTCAAAGGGTACAAAGTTGCAGTTGCATAGGATGAATAAAAATTAGAGATTTAAAAAAAAAATGAAAAATTAGAGATCTAAGTAACAAACAGGTATGGTGACCATACTTAATACTGTATTAATGCTGGAAATATGCTTAAAAAATAGCTTTCAGCATTCATCACACCAAAAAAAAAAAAAGGTAGCTATGGGGAAGATAAGTTAATTAGCTTGACTATAATCATCATTTCACTATGCATATCAAATCATCACATTGTACTCCTTAAATACATTTTTATTAAATTATATAAATTTAAAAAAATTTAATATATAAATTTTCAAAATATTTTTTTTAAAAGAGCATGAAGTGGAATGGATAAAAGCAGGATGGTATATTCATTCAATGGAACACTACAGAACAATACAAATAACAATTTAAAACCACATGAAATAATATGGAAGAACCTCATAAACAAAATGTTGAAGAAGCTAGACACCAAATAGCATATAATCTATTATTCAATTTACAGAAAGAAAAAAAGCAGGCAAGCCTTTTGTACTAGAAGAAGTTGGTGTCTTCCTTGGTGGAGAGAGGGATAATCAATAGAAAGGAGACAAGGGGGTTTCTGAGGACTGAAAATTCATGTTTTGTGTTTGAGGTGGATCTGATTACACGGTGTATTTAGTTTGTGAAAATTCATCAAGCTGTGTACTTATGATATGTGCACTTTTTCGTATATATTGTATCTCAGTAAAAGTTTATAATAATTCTGCTATTCCTAGAAGGGTGACTTTAAGCAAGCTGCATTCCCTTTTTAAAAAATGCAAAAATAGGTATATTACTGTCTACACTCAATGCAAAAATAGGTGTATTACTGTCTACACTCAAAATTTCTTGTGAGGATAAAATGAAATTAAATTATACAAATTGCCAAAGACCTAGAAAGTGTACCACAGAACCCTCCCACTACTTTTAAAAGTAAATATCCCTAGGAATGGTAATTCTTAAAGCTATTATCAGTAACCTGGGACATTAATTAACATCTTAATCCAAATAAATTGACAGTCATTCATTCAACTCAGTGAGCACTGGTAAAAACCAAAAGCTATGAACAGATATGACTAAAATACAGCTCCTACATTCAAGAAACTTTCAGCATACTTGTCACCTTAAATCTACTACATGGGAGAGGGACGTGAGTAAGAAAACAGGGTAGTAGAAAAGAAGAAAGTGTCATCTTTCAATCACAAATAGATTAAAACAACTCAGAATGATAATAAATTATGTAATAAATCCCAGAGTGCTCATGTGTTAATTCAGCAGCTTAATGACTTCTTTGAGGACCCACCAAAGTCCTTTATAACTTTTAGTGTATAATTCTCAGTGTGTCTGCTTTGTCTTCAAGCCAGTTCTTTTCATGGTTATAAGAAAGCTGACATGGTTCCAGGCACTGCATCCAGGCATGGTGAAGTCCAAGATATCTTCCAACAAGGAATAAGAAGGAAATATGACTACTGGGTAGCAACCAATAGTCTTAGCTACAGGGTTCTATAATGCTGAGGGCAAGGAGGAAAGCCACAATTCAAATTTAGCCCTTTTGATCATTGAAATTATTAGTAATGTTGTTCTTGTGAGGTACTTCTAGCTGTAGGCCATAGCAATAGGGTATAAATTATCCTGAAAAAAAATCTTCTTAATGTTAGCCTGTTACTGCCATCATTACCTATAGCTTAGAAAAGGTTGGAGGACGCCTAACTCAAGTTTACCTACTGGTCAGTTTTGTCTTTATAGCCCTGGTCTATGAAGGTAGATATGATGGAGATGGTTGGTCACTTCTCTCAACCTGAGTCCATACACACAGTAATAAATAGCAAGAAACCATCTTTGCATATAGTCAAACAGAGTGATGAAATTTCAGCCAAATACAACACTGCCAAATGTGTCTGTGCTGCCTCAAGGCAAAGTTAAGGCAATGGAATTTCCTTATTGACATTAGGCCTACAAAGTGATTTATAAAATTACTGAACCAAGTTAAGAACTAGGAGGCAGAAACAACATCGTTAAACGGATGCCAAGTACATCTGATATACTCATGGCAGTCAATAATTCCAACTTCCTGCCTCCTTCATCTCATCTTAGCTGCTGACATCTCCAACAGCCATATGATATACACCCAGTCAAACTGGATAACATGAAAGGATTCCTTTTTGTTAGTAGTTTTTGTTGTGTTCCCTGCCTCTCTCACTTAACCTTAGGGAGAAAAATCTAGAATCACCTGGTCTGAATTTCTTCACCTCCACAATTGCATTAACCATATGGATGTGAATTTCATTTACTTCATTTTACCCAATCCACCTTCAGAGGGAGAAAAGAATGGGTGAGAAGCCACAATTCAGTTAGGAAAAGAAAACATAAATGTATAATAATGTATAAATTCTGCACTTAGTTGAAAATCTTATTCAAAATCAAGATAATGCCTTTAGTGAATAATAAAGGCAAATCCCGTAGGTTTCTCTCCCTCTTTCTGGAAAGAGTTAGAAAGGGGTAGAGAAAATAGAGGATGGGGAAAAGAAGAAGCTATATCCTATATGTATGAAAATTGGGAGACCTGGATCTAAAGCCATATTTCTATGTTGGTCACAATGGCCTTTGAATCAGTGTTTCCGTCTATTCTAACCAGCTCATCTGCTAACTTACTTAATATTCTCTACCAAGCTCTAATATGGCTGTGATAAATGTGGGGAGGACAATTTTTTCACTGTAAATATTAGGTTGTTGTAGAGGAGGAATATTCTTGATAGATCAGTCATTGCCTGCCAAATCCAAACCTCTCTCTAAGTAAAACTATTCCACAACTAGATCATACTGCTTAGACACTCATGTTTTGAACTACAGAACCTCCTTCCAGCTATGGATGACTGACTTATTGGTAGAAAAAAATGACCCAAGGGTAGCCACTATACAACTGGCCAGTGACATTTATGGCCTAACTGGAAAAGATGAACAAATCAGGCCAGTTCTTTTTTCAGTAACCTGAACAGAGTAATAGAATTTGCTAATTGAAACAAAGGAAAAAACATATAAGGTGTAACTAGTCACATTAATGTAAAAATACTAGAGTAAAACTACATGAGCTGTTCCTACTGAGGTCCTTAAAACCACTCAAATAGAGAATTTCCTCCTGCTCCATTCTCTATGTGTCATGACCTTAGTACCTAGTTCATTCATTCATGCAAAAAGCATATTTTGACAACTGCTATGTACTAGGCATAACGGTAAGCTCTGAAGATTTGATACTAACCATGACACATGTGATCACTGCTCTTACAGAGTTTGCAGTGTAGTGGTGAAAACACACACTGAATAGGGAAATGTACAGGACGCTGTAATAGTATTAAACAGGGACATATAACCCAGTTTTTTTAAAGAGTGGGGGATCATCTGTCTCCATGTATCAAAATTCTTCTCATCCTTCAAGCCTTTACTAATAACCCCAGCTGGAAATAATCACACTCTCTTCTGAGCCCATTGGTTACACTTCTATCATAGCACTTGCTTCGTTCCATCCTAGCTTTTAATGTATTGCTTCCAGGTCTCATCCTTTGCTGATCTCTAAGCTCTTTGAGGAAAGTGACAATGTCTCATTCTCTGTATTCCTCCAGCACCCAGAACAGTACTTTACATGCAGCAGGTTCTCAGAAATGGAGTTCAGAAATCCCTCCAATGTAATGGTCTCTAAAGAAGTCATGGAACAAGGAAAATTTCTCTAATGATATAATTTTTTTCATTTTTATAGTTTAACTTTCTGTGGGAGTCATTTCCAAATCCAAAGGCATTCAAGTCAAATACAAATTGTTTGCCTTGAGTCCCAAGAGATAAGCAGTGATGCTTGGTTTAAACTATAGCTAATTGAAACAGTAAGGGAACGGTTATATTTCTACATATGTGAAGTCCTGAAGGAAAAGCTGATCCACAAAAGAAGTCCCTGTGGTAGAGAAATATATTGATTAGGATTATTGTGGTTGCAAGTAACAGAAACCAACTAAAACTGATTTGGAAATTTATTGTAAGCCAACTTGGAAATTTTGTTGGAGCTCAGTTTGGGCTCAAGGGAAACTGGAACCAGAAACTCAAATGCCATTAGGATTTACTCTCTGGCTTCTCTCAGCATAACAGTATCATTCTTTCTTGTGTACCTTCCTTTGCTCCTCAGACCTCGTCTTAACTCGGTTACATCTGCAAAGACCTTATTTCCAACTAAGGTCACATTCCCAGGGTTATCAGGGGTTAGAAAGGGGTTAGGACTTGAACATATATTTGAGGGGGGACACAATTCAACCCACTACATGTACTCATGGAGATATTGGCTCATGTCTCAGTTCCAAGTCCAAATTCTATTGGAAGAAACTCACTGATTATGATATAGATGCTACAGCTTGCTCAACCACATTTTAAGGGAATATGGCCACACTTTACCAACACAGTAATTCCTACTACATCCTTGTAGACAGTGGTTGCGGAAATCCCTAGAAATGGAAAAACAGATAGTAAATTCCATAGATATCCACTAGACAGAAGAAAGAAGAATCCAAGTACAAATCTACAAGTTAGGAAGTTTTATGGGAATAGGGACCCAATGTCTCAGCCAAAGAGACTCTCTCAAAATGTTTGCTGGACCAGTATCCTGTTTCTCATGAAAGTCTCACAAAATTAATCAGGTTCCTAACTATTTTTTAAAAATCTCTGGTGTCCTTGGTTAAAAAAAAAAATTAAGTGCTAAATTTCTGCATAAAGTCTTCCTCTCACTTAAAGGACAGATGGCTCTTTACCCTGATGTGCATGAGTGCTTACTATGTACCTGGTATTAACATGTATTTGTCATCCAACAAGTATTTGTTGTGTACCTGGTATGTGCCATTTACTGTCTTAGTCACTGAGGATGAGTCAACAAAATAGACTGACATCCTAGCCATTGTGCAGGTTGTATTCTAGTAAAGAGAGATAGACAATAAGCAAAAAGTAAAACACATTTAAAAATATCAAGAAGGGCTTCCCTGATGGCACAGTGGTTGGGAATATGCCTGCCAATGCAGGGGACACGGGTTCGAGCCCTGGTCCGGGAGGATCGTGCATGCCATGGAGCAGCTGGGCCTGTGCACCACAACTACTGAGTCTGCGCTCTAGAGCCCACAAGCCACAACTACTGAGCCCACGTGCCACGTGCCACAGCTGCTGAAGCCCGTGCACCTGGAGCCTGTGCTCCACAACAGGAGAGGCCACCGCAGTGAGAGGCCCGCGCACCATGGCAGGGAGTGGCCCCCATTCACCGCAGTTGGAGGGGGCCCCACACGCAGCAATGAAGACCCAACGGAGCCAGAAATAAATAAATGAATTTATTTAAAAAATATATATATCAAGCAAGGAAGGTGGGTAAGTTAATTAAAGTCAGGGAGGGCCTTACATACAAGGTAACATTTGAGCAGAGACCTCAAGGAAGTGAGAAAGTAAAACACTGGGGGCAGAATATTCCAAGCATTAGAGATAACATGAGCAAAAACCCAGAAACAAGACTGTTTTGTGGTGTTAGAAGAATTGCAAGGAGTGCATGGAGCAGAAGCAAGGAGGAAATGAGGAAGAGTTTGAGGCTGGAGAGAAAGCAGAGTTCTAGATCCAAAAGTTGCTTTGTAGGCAATTTTAAGAACTTTGGGTTTCACTCTCAGAAGGGAAACCATCTCATTTAGAGTAGAGCAGTAATGTGATTTTTGACTTATGTTTCTAATGGGTCACTCTGGCAACTTTTTTGAGAACAGACAATGGAAGAAGGGAGGAAACAGAAACAAGGAAAATAGTTTATAAGTTATCGAAATAATCTAGGCAAGAAATAACCAGAGTGGTAATGGTAGAGTTGGTGAGAAGTTATCAAATTCTGTATATATATATATATATATATATATTTTTTTTTTTTTTTTTTTTTTTTTTTTTTGTGG
>NC_041217.1:123076629-123138808 GCF_002837175.3 Physeter macrocephalus
GGAGCACAGGCTCCGGACGCGCAGGCTCAGAGGCCATGGCCCATGGGCCCAGCCGCTCCGCGGCATGTGGGATCCTCCCAGACCGGGGCGCGAACCCGGTTCCCCTGCATCGGCAGGCGGACGCGCAACCACTGCGCCACCAGGGAAGCCCTGTATATATTTTAAAAGCAGAGCTGACAAGATTTGCTAACGTGAAATGTGAGAGAAAGAAAAGAATCAAGGATGAGTCCAAGGTTGTTGACCTATACAACTGGAACTTTAGCACTGCCATTTACTGAGATGAATTAGATTATAGTTGAAAATGATTTTGGAAACTGATTACGGAGTGATGTTGTAGGCATGTTAGATTTGAGAAGCTAATCAGATATTCAAGTAAAAATATGCTTAAAGCAGTTAGTCACAGTTGGTCTGGGTTTGAGAAAGAGGACAAGTTAGAGATATTAATTGGAGAGTTATCAGCTTAGAGGCTATTTAAAGCCATGAGACCAGATGGGATCACAGAGTGATCGAAAATAAAGAAGAGAACCAAGAAGTGAGCCCTCGAGCACTAACAACAGCCTTATTGATTATTATTCCCATTTTACTGATAAGGAAACAGAGGCTCAGACATGGTAAATAACCCAACAAGATCACACAGTTAGTAAGCTACAGAGTCAAATATCAAACAAGGACTGTCCAAAGCCATTATACCACAATATATATGGTGGCAAGACAGATCTAAAATCTGACAACGAAAGTAGTAACCCTAGCAGTACATTCCCAGTGATTCTCTAGGTCACTGCATCCCAATTGCCTTTCCACACACCAAGTGCTTCCTGGGGAGTTTGTAAAAATAATAGTTTGAGGCCCCACTCCCTAAGTTTCTGATGTGGTAAACCTGGAGGGGAGTTCATGAAAGATGTTTTTAGTGTTACCTAGAATGGTTTCATAGCCAGGTTTGGGACAGCTTATTTGAAAGACATCAGACAAAAAAGTGTGACTCAAAGAGGAAAATGAAATCTGCACACCTTCCTGAAGCCTAGTGCAGAGACACCATCAACTCTTGGCTGAGCAAGTGGACAGAGCTGATGGGAAGGTAGGACTACTCTGGACACCCCACCAGTCCAAGAGAAATGAGGTAGTTTCTCAGTAGAGACACAGATGTAGAGAACAAACATATGGGAAAGGGGGTGGGATGAATTGGGAGACTGGAATTGACATACATACACTACTATGTACAAAATAGATAACTAATGAGAACCTGTGGTATAGCACAGGGGACTCAACTCAGTGCTCTGTGGTGACCTAAATGGGAAGGAAATCCAAAAAAGAGGGGATATATGTATATATATAGCTGATTCACTTTGCTGTACAGCAGAAATTAACACAACATTGTAAAGCAACTATACTCCAATAAAAAATTTTTTTTAAAAAAGAAATACTTAACTTATGGCTCATTCACACAGAGAACTAGTCTTCTGCTGATGCTACCTAAAATCAAATGACCTTTTTGATCGCCACACGTGCCTCCTATTGAGCCGATTGCCAGTAGTTCCCAGCCTGGGATACACCTAGGAATAATCAGAGTTCTTTTATAAGATACAGATTCCTAAGCTCCATCCAGAGCTAATGATTCAAAATCTCAAAGATCTAGGAATCTGTCTTTTGCAAGCTTCCTAGAGGATTCTTATGCATCCAGTCCAGTATCAGTTTATGAACCCATACATTAGAACAATTTTTATTGAGAACTAAAGCCCCTAGGTCTTTTTTGCATGTCCTTATATTAAGCTAGGAATCCCTCAATGACTGGTGCACATATGCTTTAAGTCTTTTTGAACATAAATGTAGACTAATCTTACATTGTTCAAGATGGTAGCCACTAGCCATGTGTGGCCACTAAGCACTTGAAATGTGGCTAGTCCAAATTGATATGTGCTATGTGACATGCACACTGAATTTCAAAGACTTAGTAAAAACAAAAAAAGAATGCAAACTATCTCATTAATAACTTTATTATATGTTGAAATAATATTCTAGATATATTGGATTAAATAAAATATATCATTAGAGTTAATAGCACTTGTTTCCTTTTACTCTTTTCAATGTACTTCCTAGAAAGCTGTAGTTACTTTACCTATGACTTGCATTATCTACTATTGGCCAGCATTGACTAGCATGTACCCCTATTGATTTTCTCATTGTTAATCACAGTCCTATAGTCTGAACTCCCACAGTCCATTGCTCATAACTCTAGGAAAGACTTGTCATAAGATACTCTAATTATCTTTTTACACGTCAGTCTCCACCACTAGACTGTGAGTGGCTCGAGGACACGGCACCTGCCTTATTTACCTGTCTCCTTTGGACCCAGCACAATGCATGGCACCTGACAGATGTTCATGAACAGCTAATTTCCTTGCCTTCCTTGCCCAGAGCCATGCAGATTGTTAATTGCAGGGTGCAGTCTCTAACTCAGGTTGCTTGACTTCTGCTCTAATATGCCATCTATGACATCCCACTGCCTTACACCCTTTCTCTAAAGATTTGCACAAGAAGCGAATTGAAGTAAAACTCAAATCAGTCCAATTTACTACTCATTAGCAGTTTTTATGAACACTGGTTATAAAAGAGATTGAAACCCAAAGCTAATGTGACATTTTGAATTATCTCAAGTTGTCACTTTTCCATGCTGTGCTTCACTCTCATTAGGAAAAGTAATCAAGATCTGGGCCTGTCATTATACTGTGTCCCTCCCTGTTATTAAAGCTTAGCACTCGGAGGTATCTAATGCTCATGTTGATGCTACACTTTTCTTACTGGCACAAAAAGTTGTCTATTTATTTTCCCCCTGATTAATGCTTTGGGGATTTTCCCCTTTTTCAGACTACTTCCTCAGCTTGCCAGTTAGAGACACATATTAATTTTCTCCAAAAGCACTCGCTTCATAACTTGAGGGATACATTCAGGTTCTTTTTAGTGGAGACACAGTTAGGCAAGAGCTAACAAACGAGCATACATACATAGCACAATGTCAAGGGTTGGAGTTCAACTATCTGTAGCCAGAAACCTTAATTCATCTGTGTCCTATGTAAGTGGGAATCATCCAAAATTTCATGTGAACCTGCAAAAGAAGTACCATGGTAGCCAGCAGGAACAATCAACTCACCATGCCACTCTGATGGCACTGCCAGCCCTGGCCAATCCCAATCCTGTGAGAGAGAAAAGTTTCAAGGGAAGCACCTAAAGGATGAGGGTGTCCCTGAGGGACTTGGGTAGCACAGGCTACTACATACTGAATTCAGGAATAAAAGACTTTAAAATGTCCCTCGAGAGTAGACTAGAGAGGAAACAATATTCTTAAGGGAAACTATAACATGTTAGAGGGGAAAGGGTAATCCACAGCCCATTCCAGGTGATGACACATTTGTAACTATGTCCTACTTACCACCCTGTGGGTACATTTTAGTTCATGTTTCTTCTAATATTCAGATAAACATAACTCTGAACCTCCAACTCTCCACCACAAGGATGTCCTAAAGTGCTCCCTGAATTACCCCTCCAGGGTTTACTCATGTGTTTCACGTTTGGTCCCTTTTGTTTTACCTGTGTAGTAAATACACTTGCACATCCACTTGAGTGTTGAAGGCTGGTTTGGAGATTTGAAATGTTTTTTCTCCTAAAGAGCACTTTAGGCTCTCATGAAATTTGTACACTCCTACTCCAATAACCTCCAGAGTTCTAAAGGTGGGGCTGTCCTTGTCAAATAAAAAATACATCTTATTTTACATTATATTCCATTATTATTCCATATACTCAGCCTGATAAAAGTGTATTGTTGGGCAAGTATTAATGACACAAAATTGTAATGGTGTCAAAGTTTGTGTCACCTTTTTTTCTCTTCTAGGTGATATGATGTAGTACAAAAAAGCATGGATTTTGAGCCTTTTAGAACAGGGTTCAAATCCTGCTTTCATGATGTATTAACTGTGAAATAGTAAATTATTTCATCTCTCAGGGCTTGGATTTTCTTTTCCGTAAAATAGGGTTAATAACATCTGCCTAGTAGCATAATTGTGAAGGTTAACTAGGATAATTCATGTGAAGTCCTTGGCAAATATAAGGCAAGCAGTATACACTAGTTAACTGCCCTCCTGCTTTCCTCTGTCAGTGGCTTCTGGCCCCCTGATCCAAGCATAGTGTTCCTGATTGATGTGGTGTCTTGGCTCCAGACAAGTCCATGTTCACATTTCCAACTTCATACTCCTCCCTTCCAAAGGAAATTATTGTATTTGACTCCAAAAGAATTATCTGTTCATGGCAATGGCAGGAAAAAAAGTTTAATTCAGAGGTTAAACAGATTCTAACCAAGGCTGGGAGAAAGGTCTGACTTCACCACTGACAGGTGGAAAAGCAGGCATAGAAAAAAGGCACCACACTCTACAGTCACCACATCCTGCTTTTACACAGCTTCCTCTACTATCTTCACATCATAGTCATAAATGTAAAGTCACCATTCTACCTCAAAAATGTTGTCAGCTTTTTCTGAAAGTTTACAGGGCAAAACTTTCCTTATCCCACAGAAAATCTTTGCTATACTTTAAAAATGTAGACTTTTATCTGCCAGTGTTGGCGAAATTTTGTTGCAGATTGACACTGTGCGTATACAATCAAACATTTTGACCAGAACTAAGGCTTTCAGCATATAGCTTAGTTCATAGAATTTCAAGATAAATGAACATTGCATTGGTTAAAAAAAAATCAATAAGATAAGAAATACAATGCTTACATACAGAAATAACTTCAAAAAGAAAGTTAAGCTAAGGTTTTGCAATGTAATTCCTTCCTCTAAACTGGGTAAATTTTTAATATATTAATTTGCTTGCCAGTGGTTAAACATCTGTGTGCATGTGTGTGTGTGTGTGTCTGTGTGTGTGTGTGTAAAACCTCTCATTAAAAGCAGCTTTTAGTCCATGTAAGAGTTCCAAACAAAATTAATCAGCGTGGAGGATGATGAAACAAAGAATTTTAGGTTGCTTTCCAAAGGCATCAATTCTCCTTAATACCTTGTATTTCTCATTTCCATAGCATGTATTCATTCACTAATTCAATAAATATTGTGCACTTAACTATATCAGACACAAACAGTTCTTGTGATGTTTACATGTTATGGGGAGGGAGAGATTTTTTTAAAAGATAGCTAATATGATGTCAAGTAGTAAAAGTTTTATGAAGAAAAATAAAGCAGGTATGGTAAGTGCATAAAGAGAGATGATGGAGGGTCTATTTTAGATAGGGTAAAAAGTGAAGATCTTCCTGAGGAGGTGGCATCTAAGCAGACTTGAAAGACGTGAGAGAGTTCAAGTGGTTATTGGGAGGAAACCATCATAGTCAGAGGTAATTGAAGTCCTGAAGCAGGAGCATGGGGTGGAGGGTCATTCAGGAGCTGTCGTCTCTGTTAGGGAGGAACCAGGGATATCCTTGCTATCAGCCCCTCCTGGACTCTAGCAGGAAGGAGTTCTCAGAAGGGGTCACCATGGCTTTTGGTGATGCAGAAAAGACCCATACTCCTGGAGGCACAGAAGAAGATATATACAAGAGAGGGAAGGTAAAAAGTCATTCTGAGGACAGTGGACACTAGAAGGAGGGGACACACACAGTAGGAAGCTTCAGCTGAGGTCAAATTTCATTAGGCTTGAAATTTTCCTGGAAGGCAGTCCTGAATGTAGCAATTATTATTTAGCATTTTAATATACTTCCTAATATAGACAGCTCTTCATTCCCAATATATCTCTAGGAATACCAAGAAAGTCCCCAAATTACTATTCAGGGTTTTAAGTGAAAGATTAAAATACCATAAATGTATAAGCTGGAGAGAGTACTATGCCAATTTTTGCATGGAATTTATTTGCAAAAAGTAAATGTCAACTTTAAGATCTCAAAATGGAATATAAGATGATACTACTGTATTTAATTCATAATGGCATTCAAAAATGCTACAATGAGACACATTACCAAATTGCAAATGATTTCAGGTTCTGTACATACAGATGGATCTTTCCTAAGGTGTTTAAATGCTGAGAGTCAATAGGTTAAAACAAATATACTCTACATGACATTAATTCAAGTTAAAAGTTTTAAAACGGAAAGTGCTCTTCCACTAAATGGTAATGTTGTTCCCTTAACAAACTGCCAAATCATGCCCTTGTCAGGAGAAATAAGCAGAATAACAAAAGATGTGCCCCCAAGTACCTGAGAGGCAAAGTGTAGCATATTAACTAAATCGCATCTTTCAAACTGCACTGTTCCCTCCTGCTAGGCAAAATACGTGAGCAGCATTGCTCCATGCAGCTCCTGCACTCTCACAGCTCAGCACAGGTATGATGCTACAACAAGAGGGCCCAGAGGCCTGCACACATGCATAGCAACAAGAGGTCATGCCACCTCTGCTCCTCTGAAGAGATCAGAGATGCCTTTTAAATCCTACAAGATACAACCTGATCTAAGGCCTTGAACTACTAAGAGTGAGAATTGATGGGATTAAAAAAGAGTACAGTGCTAAGACTTCTTGCCGACTGTAATATCAGTCATTCAAGAGTATTGTCCTTACATCAAATACACCTGGAGTACACTTCTTCCATTGCCATCATGGGTTATTTCCATTATTATTTGGTCTTCTTTCTGATTCAAGCTACAAATACATACCTTCCCTAAAGACCCAATACTTCCCCTCCAGCATGGCAGGACCTCTCCCCCTCCCCCACAGAAGGCTTACCAAACAGATAAAAATGATATCAAAACTGACACCTGATCTTATTACAGGCAGGTTTCCAATGAAAGTCTCAAACTGGAGAGTTTCTCTAAGGAGGAAAGAAAGGTGTTAATGAATATTCATATTTAAGAAGAAAGCCCAAGAAGGAACATTCTGGTTTTTATTTCCAGTAGTGACAAAGGCTTTAGAATGACTCTTATCTCCTCTAACAGGTCTACAGGAAGATATGCTTTTCTGGTGACTGAGATCACCATAAGCAGGACCTTCCCTTGAGCCCCAAGCATATAGAAACAGCTATGAGATCTTAGTGAGGAGGAAGGCAGGGATGGGTAATGTGGACGAATTTATACTAAGTCAGAAGACCTGCACTCTGGTTCTACTATTAATCAACTATGTTAATTTGCCTCAATTATTTAATATATATGACCTCATTTATATCACCTGTAAAAGTAGGAATAATAATGCCCAGCTTACAATGGTGTTATATTGTTATTTTCACTCAACAGTTAGTGTCTCTGTTCTAAGTGTGGGAATAGAAAAAAAGACACGGACCTAGGTACTGCAAAGCTTGAACTATAGTAATGAGAACAAACATGGAAACAGATAACTGAGTAGCAAGATAACATGTCACTCTGATAGTCTGACAACTGAGTCCCGGTGGACACAATCCCTTATGACCCTATAAAAACATCACCCCCACCATGACTACTCAACCAGAACTTGTGGAGAAGAGAGAAGAGATTTGATAACAAAAATTCTGAGTTGGTTGAGAGTAAATCTGAAGTGATGAAGTTTATTCAGAATGCATTTAGATGCATTTTTCTGTAATCCAACAAAATGGACTTAAAAGGGAGTTTAACAGGTGTCTTAGGTCAAGATTCCCAGGAGTAGATTCTGAGGCAAGATGTCCTATACAAGTGAATTAGTGGGGAAATATGCCCAAGAGAAACCAATGAAGGAGAATGGGAAGCGGAACATAAAGGAGAAAGAAGTCAAGTAAGGGTTTAGACAAAGTCCCAGAGAAATGGCTACAGCCTACACCTCAGGGTAGAGAGTGCTCCTGTCCCTTGGGTGGGACTCTCTCACCATCTAGTCATTGGCTAAAAGCTGCCCTAAAGGAATGTAATTCCCAGGTGCCTCCAGCTCTCTGGGCTTCTGGGAGAAGCAGTCCCAGCAGTCTGAAGGCAGTCCTCTGCAGAAGAATTGCAGGTGCAGGCTGAGGGAACTGAAGGTACACTGACATCAGGGTGAGAACAAACAGAAGTGGTAAAAGAGACATGAGGATCTCTGGGAGCAACACTGACAGTGTCCAATAGAAGGTCCAATAGAATTGGATTACAGAAATGCCAAGTTATACTCTTCACACCTCTTAATATGGTCTGAAGTATTACAGTATCTATAACTGCAATACAGAAATATTATAATAGAGATATAAATAGAGGATGACAATGGAAGTCCCAAGTGACCAATTCTGTCTTAGGAAAATGGAAAGATTTTTAACAGACTGCATGATGCCCCCTTTGAGAGGCCATCGGATTTATAGGAGTTTCCTGAAAGCTGACTGAGTCTGGGGTCAAGGCTTCATTTCATCTTGTGGGGTGGTTGCCTCGTGTGGGAAAAAAGTCAGAATTAAAATCCTACCTAAAAATTAATGAAAAGAGTCAAGTCATAGAATCTAAATCAAATTTTATTAAAAAAAAAGATTGGATATTAGATAACTATAAAAAGAGTTGGTGGCCAGGAGCCAGATGAAAATTAGACACAAGAGTCCTAGCCTAACCCCTAGCAGGGGTGTTGTGGGTAACACGACCAGTAGGTGGTTAGAGAAACGGGGTAACAGTATTCAGAAGTCATGTCAGGGTCAGCTCTTGATGGAATGTATGGATTTTTAGATATAAAAAGAGCAAATGGCATTAGAGAAATGGAGAAAAGCTTGTGCAAAGTCATGGAGGCCAGAAGTTGCTGTGACTTGAATTTAGAGGATGTGGTTGGAAAGGGAGATGACGCTGGAGAGGTTCATATCCAACTAACTTGTCAAAGACCCTACAAGTCATTCTGAAAGAATTTTCACTTTATCCAGTGGCCAATATATCTTTTTTTTCTATTTTTAAGAATATTATTATATAGAGGATAAACTAGAGTGAACAGAGAGATAGACAAATTTGAAGATTGTTGCAAAAGTCCAGGTGAGAGAGAATAAACAATTTAATTAATATCATCCCTAAACAGATATTGTAGATCAGAGAAAGAGCCAGAAGAAAAATATGCCAGGTGTTTCTTAAAACATGTTTATCTCTTTGCATATTATTTGTGCACTGGTAACTGCAAGGGGGGAAACAAAAAAAATCATCTATTTTTTAAAACTCTGAAAAAGGCGTGATTCTAAAGTAACTTGTTCCTGTAGGAGAACATTACTAAGATGAAATAGGAACTGGACCCCTTCTTAGCAAATAGAAGGCAGGAAGCTAGCTCAAGAAATAAAATCCTGGCTCAGGCTGGGGATATTAGGGAAATAAGAGTAATGAAATGATTAAAACATCTCAAACTGCAAAGAAAGCTAGTAGGAGCTAACTGCACAATATTCAAACAATAACTTTTAGCAACTGAAAATCATTAGTGAGTGATAACACAATAGAAAATTAACACCTACCTACAAATGCTAAACTAGAGCAATGATAGTAAGATTACACATCAGGGGCAAGAGTAGAGAGCCACGTGAGGCTAGAATCAGGAGAACTTGGTGTCAGATTGTACATGTGAAATGATGGAGATTACAGAGTCCACTACTAGGTTTAGATACTAGAACTGAAGAGTAATTTGGGGAGAGTGAGGCAATGGAAAGTTCAGTGTTGTGTACGCTCAGCATCCAAGTTGGAGGTGCCTAGTAGGTGGTTGGAAATGTGTATTCAACTTGGGGAAAAGGTGGCTCTGGAGATATAGATGTGATATCCATTTCTATTTAGATTATAGATAAGGAAACTCCAGTATTCAAGAACCATCCCATCTAAAGAGGAAGATCTAATAAGGGATATTAAGAAGTGGCCAGAAAGATGGGAAATGAGTAGTATGCTTTAAGCCAGAAGAGGAAAGAATGCCCAGAATGAAAATCCAACCATGACTACCTAGGCTTGATGACATCTCCACTACTTACTCACTATGTGAAGGGTGAGTAACAATCTCTTTGTACCTCAGTTTCCTCATCCATAAAGGGGATAATAAAGCTGATGTGAGGACTAAATGATTTAATATGAATTAATATTCATATTAATTATGATTAATATGATTTAATATATGAAAAGTGCTTAGAGCAGGGCCAGGCAAAGAGCAAATGCTATATAAGTGTTAATAAAAAGAACAAAGTGCTGCAGAGACATCACTTTGCATAAGTTGCTTAATGCCTGAAAACAGTTAATTGGATTTGACCATTAGAAAGTCAGTTATTGGTGAAAGGTGCTGTTTAGGAAAACACAATACGTAGTAACCATTATTACAAAAAATATTTTCCTACTTGCTCATTATTTAGAGCTTGTGTACACAAGACAGAAAATGATGGTAATGTCATTATAAAGAAAAAATAAAGGGGCTAACACATGCACCAGAAATATACCAAAGACTAGATTAAGGGTGAATTTAGCACAGCAAACTAAAGTATGAAATTATCACCCTCACAAGTGAAAAAGACACATGGAGTTTTTATTATTAACAATATTAAGTGTCTGAAATCTGACTGGAGTTATTTTAGAAACACAGATGATCAGACAGATGTATGCTGTTTGTGAATAGTTAAGTGACAGAAATTGTAGCTGGAATAAGTCACCTTAAACTTACACGTCTTTCTTTCTGATTATGACATTTGATGAAAAATGAGATACAGCTCCAAAGAATACAACTCATTATTTATGAGCACTAGTATACATAAATATCATATTGTACAATTTTACACCCAGAAATTATTACTATCCTTTATACTTTACACTTATTGAGTGTTTATTATGTGCCAGACACTACTAAGTACGTTACATGTATTCATCCATTTAAACATCGTAGCAACACAATGAGGTAATTATTAACATCTCCATTTCACATGCAAGAAAGCCGAGATACAGAGAAATCAATCAACTTGCCTTCAGTTACACACCTAGTAAGTGGCACAACAAAGACTGAATTCAAGTGGGCTGGCTACAGAGCTCATGTTCTTAACTGCTTCTCAATTAAGAAGGAGAAAATAAAAATAAATAATATGAAAAGGAAAATCCTATGCTGCCTTTTGGAAATATGTAACATTTTATTATAGATTGAGTTGTGTTCCCTCCAAATTCACATGTTGACACTCTAACCTCAGTACCTCAGAATGTAACTGTATTTTGAGATAGGGACTTTAAAGAGGTAATTAAGAGATTAAATGAGATTAAACGAGGTCCTATGGGTGGACCCTAATTCAATCTCAGTAGTGTCTTTGTAAGAAGAGGAAATCTAAAGACCATGTGAGGACACAGTAGGCAGCCATCTGCAAGTCAAGGAAAGAGGCTTCAGAGGAAAACCAATCCTGCTGACACTCTTGATCTTGGACTTCTAGTCTCCAGAGCTGTGCAAAAATTAATTTCTATTATTTAAGCCACCCAGTCTGTGGTATTTTGTTATGACAGCCCTCGCAAACTAACACACATTTTAAATATCAAAGGTAAGTTATTAAAATACATGCTCAGACATTATTTCCTCTAAGAAGTCCCCCTTAGCTTACTGAATCCTGTTTCCACACTTGGGTGTTATTATGATGTCCTATTTATATGAATGTATTCCCCATTGAGCTAGATCCAGGCAGGAACTGTTTCTTCATCATCTTTATATCCCTACAAGGCACATAGTTGCCTGGCTTTGTTTACTTTTTCTTACTTGGTGCCTAATATTGCTATCCTTCTTGTGGATTTATTTTTAAGACCAATTCTTTCCTATTCCCTCTTCCTATGGCTGCCATCCAAATCCTTTCATCCAGAGATAATCTCTGACTCAAAAATATACAGTCCAAGAATTTTATCCATCTTCCCTAATAAGTAGTAAAAACTTCAAAAGTTTTTCATACAATGCTGAACAAAGATACTGGGGAAAAATTGTTGCTCCCCTTTAAAATATTAGGGGTCAAGCTTTTGAGACTCCAGGAATTCTGCAAAAAGTTAAAGGATCATGTCCTAATTAAGTTCTAAGTAAAGAGGCCACCATGTGCTTGTTTTAGCTGGGAGCAGTTTACTCAGGATTCTTGGAAACTTCTCTTTTTAGATGCATAAACTCACTTCCAGCTCTCTGAAAGCTCTTTCTAACCCCTCACAAAGCTTCTGAAACTTCTTTAAAATGAGATTCATTACTTCTTTATGCTTTCTGAGGTGAGTGGGAATGATCAAGCCCTCAGTAAACCTTAATAACAGTCTATTTGATTAGACTTGGCTTACAAAGAAACGAGTCATGAAGGCAGCTTCTTGGTAAATATGATTCTAATGAATGAAGAAAGGAGATACAAAACAAAAAAAGTGGAATCCATTGAAAGACAAGCCATTTCAGTTCATGACATTTTTAGAGACACATTGCCAAGATGGAGATGGCAGAAAGTTATAATTGAAGGATGTTTTGCCTATATCAAGTGAGTTTACAAAATAGACACTGTATTTACAGTATAACTTGTGACTTATTAGCTATTGTAGGTGCTACAAAGCAACATTAGTTTGCCCATTTTCCTTTTGAAGATTTCAGTGTATGGATAGCTATGTGGACCTTACCTATAGAAAAATCTCAATTTTGAAAGCTATTTGAATTTTTTTCAATTACTGCAAAGCTATACATTGTAAAACGCAGTATATTTTAAGAATTCTCCTACTTCCATATCTTATGCAATTTTAAAAAATATTATTTTACAGTGTGTTTGTCATACTTTGAAAATACTGTAATACTGCAAAGTTGGCCAAGCAGAAAAGTAATTCAGGTATGAACTACAGAAACAACATTAGCACATAGACTTTTGCCAACTAAGAAAGAAATGAGGTCAGTACCTTATTGATGGCAGAGCAGAATGATGGCAGAGCACATCTGGTGCACAGAGCCTGGGCCTGAGAGTCAAGAGACTTGGGCTGTATCTCATCCAGGCTATTGGTTCACATAGTGACCTTGAGCAAGTCAATTAGCCTCAGTCCCAAGATCCTCACCTGTGGTGCTGAGATAAAGATATTCTTAAATCATAGGAATGTGTCAGAATTAATGGTTTGTTATGATGGGAATTGGTGGAATAAGGAAATGGCCAGATGGAAGCAGGCAATGAACCCTGCTCCCAATTTTGCCTGTCTATTCTGATTTTTCAAGAGAATCCAGTTTTGAGGATTACAGTGGAGTCTAGGGCTTCCCTGGTGGCACAGTGGCTAACAATCTGCCTGCCAATGCAGAGGACATGGTTCAAGTCCTGGTCCAGGAAGATTCCACATGCCATGGAGCAACTAACCCCACGAGCCACAACTACTGAGCCCGCGAGACACAACTACTTGAGCCCACGTGCCACAACTACTGAAGACCGTGTGCCTAGAGCCCGTGCTCTGCAATGAGAAGCCACTGCAACGAGAAGCCCGCGCATCGCAACAGATAGTTGCCCCCACTCACCGCAACCAGAGAAAAGCCCGTGTGCAGCAACAAAGACCGAACACAGCCATAAATAATAAATAAAATACATTTATAAAAAAAACTACAGTGGAGTCTAATCAATATACTTGCCTCAGAAATTCTCATACTACAAGGAGCCTAAGACCATTAGAATAACTTGTAGATCAAGCAAAGTTAAGTTGAATAAACGTACTGTAACAAGGGACAAAATAACTTTAAGAGTCTTAGTAACTCTTAGAAAGGGAAGGGCAGAAGAGAAGATAGACAGATAGATAGAAATGCATGATTTTGAGGTCTAGGTTCAAACAGGCAAGTCTTTCAAGGTGAGAAATTGATTAGGATTGGGCAATTTAATTAATAAGGGTCTATGATTGATAGACACAGAGACAGGAGTTCTGAAGCAAGTCTTCCTAAGTAACCTCTTGTTGCATAAGCAAGCCCTTTGCCCAGGTGAGACAACAATTTTCCTGAAGAAGTTAGAAATTTCCTGAACCAAACAGTGAAGTTACTTACTAGTTTACAAGCCATATCTTCCTACTTAAGAATTTCCTAGAACAAATATATAAGTCAAGACAGGAATTCTCAAATCTTGCTCCTGATGGTTAAACTGTGTGGTTACAGAGGGCCATAACTGTCACAGAAATTGGTACCTAAAAGTGGGAGTGCTACTGTAGCAAATACCTAAAAATGTGGAGGTGGCTTTGGAACTGTGTGATGGGCAGAGGCTGGACGAGTTTTGAGGTATATACTACAAAAAACCTGCATCGTCATGAATGGATCATTACTGGTGATTATTGTGCAGACTCAGAAAGAAAAGAGGAGAACTGTAAAGAAAGGCTCAATCTTCTTAGGGAATATCTAAATCACCATGAACAGAATGTTCACAGAAATATGGACAGTAAAGGCCATTCTGAGGTCAGACAAAGGAGGAACATGATATTGGACAATGGAGGAAAGGTGATCTTTGTTATAAAGTAGCAAAGAACTTGGCTGAATTGTGTTCAGGTTCTAGTGTTTTGAGGAAGGTAAAACTTATGAGCAATAAAATTTAGTTGAAGAAATTTCTAGGCACAGCACTAAAGATGTGGCTTTGCTCCTTCTGACTGCTTACAGGAAAATGGGAGAAGAGAGAAATAATTTGAAGATGGAATTATTAACCAAAAAGGAACTAGAAATTAAAAATTTGGAAAATTCTCAGCCTATTTATTTTTTTAATAGATCTTTATTGGAGTATAATTGCTTCACAATATTGTGTTAGTTTCTGTTGTACAACAAAGTGAATGAGCCATATGCATACATATATCTCCATATCCCCTCCCTTTTGAGCCTCCCTCCCAGCCTTCCTATCCTACCCCGCAAGGTCATCACAAAGCACGGAGCTGATTTCCCTGAGCTATGCTGCTGCTTCTCACTACCTAACTACTTTAGTGTATATAAGTCGATTCTATTCTCATTTCACCCCAGCTTCCCCCTCCCCCCACCTGTGTCCTCAAGTTCATTCTCCATGTATACATCTTTATTCCTGCCCTGCCACTAGGTTCATCAGTACCATTTTTTTTTCATTCCATATATATGCGTTAGCATACGGTATTTGTTTTTCTCTTTCTGACTTAATTCACTCTGTGTGACATATGTGTGACAGACTCTAGGTCCACCCACCTCACTGCAAATAACTCAAATTTCGTTTCTTTTTATGGCTGAGTAATATTCCATTGTATATATGTGCCACATCTTCTTTATCCATTCATCTGTCAATGGACATCTAGCTTGGTTCCATGTCCTGGCTATTCTAAATAGTGCTTTAATGAACAATGTGGTACATGTCTCTTTTTGAATGATGGTTTTCTCAGGGTATATGCCCCATAGTGGGATTGCTGGATCATATGGTAGTACTATTTTTAGTTTTTTAAGGAACCTCCATACTGTTCTCCACAGTGGCTGTATCAACTTACATTCCCACCACAGAGTAAGAGGGTTCCCTTTTCTCCACACCCTCTTCAGCATTTACTGTTTGTAGATTTTTTGATAATGGCCATTCTGACCAGTGTGAGGTGATACCTCATCGTAGTTTTGATTTGCATTTCTCTAATAATTATTGATGTTGAGTATCTTTTCATGTGCCCTTGGCCAACTGTATGTCTTCTTTGGTGAAATGTCCATTTAGGTCTTCTGCCCATTTTTAAATTGGATTGTTTGTTTTTTTGATATTGAGCTCCATGAGCTACTTGTATATTTTGGAGATTAACTCTTTGTGCGTTGTTTCAATTGCACATATTTTCTCCCATTCTGAGGGCTGCCTTTTCAACTTGTTTATGGTTTCCTTTGTTGTGCAGAAGCTTTTAAGTTTCATTAGGTCCAATTTATTTATTTTTAATTCTCATTACTCTAGGATGTGGGTCAAAAAAGATCTTGCTGTGGTTTATGTCAGAGTGTTTTTCCTATGTTTTCCTCTAAGAGTTTTATAGTGTCTAGTCTTACATTTAGGTCTTTAATCCACTTGGAGTTTATTTTTGTGTATGGTGTTAGGGAGTGTTCTAATTTCATTCTTTTACATGTAGCTGTCCAGTGTTCCCAGAACCACTTATTGAAGAGGCTGTCTCTTCCCCATTGCATGTTCTTGCCTCCTTTGTTGTAAATTAGGTGACCATATGTGCATGGGTTTATATCTGGGCTTTCTATCCTGTACCATTGATCTATATTTCTGTTCTTGTGCCAGTACCATACTGTCTTGCTGACTGTAGCTTTGTAGTATAGTCTAAAGTCCAGGAGCCTTATTCCTCCAGCTCCGTTTTTCTTTCTCAAGATTGCTTTGGCTATTAGGGGTCTTTTGTGTTTCCATACGAATTGTAAAATTTTTTGTTCTAATTCTGTGAAGACTGCCATTGGTAGTTTGATAGGGATTGCAGTGAAACTATAGATTGCTTTGGGTGGTATAGTCATTTTCACAATACTGATTCTTCCAATCCAAAAATATGATATATCTCTCCATCTGTTTATGTCATCTTTGATTTCTTTCATCAGTGTTTTATAGTTTTCTGAGTACAAGTTTTTCGCTTCCTTAGGTAGGTTTATTCCTAGGTATTTTATTCTTTTTGTTGTGATGGTAAATGGGATTATTTCCGTAATTTCTCTTTTTGATTTTTAGTTGTTAGTGTACAGGAATGCCACTGATTTCTGTGCATTAATTTTGTATCCTGAAACTTTACCAAATTCACTGATTAGTTCCAGTAGTTTTCTGGTGGCAGCTTTAGGATTTTCTATGTACAGTATCACGTCACCTGCAAACAGTGACAGTTTTACTTCTTCTTTTCCAACTTGTATTACATTTATTTCGTTTTCTTCTCTGATTACCATGGCTAAAACTTCCAAAACTATGTTGAGTAAGAGGGGCAAGAGTAAACATCCTTCTCTTGTTCCTGATCTTAGTGGAAATGCTTTCAGTTTTTCACCATTGAGTATGGTGTTTGCTGTGGGTTTGTCATATATGGTCTTTATTATGTTGAGATAGCTTCCCTCTATGCCCATTTTCTGGAGAGTTTTTATCATAAATTGGTGTCGAATTTTGTCAAAAGCTTGTTCTGCATCAACTGAGATGATCATATGGTTTTTATTCCTTAATTTGTTAATATGGTGTATCACATTGATTGATTTGTGTATACTGAAGAATCTTTGCATCCCTGGGATAAATCCCACTTGATCATGGTGTATGATCCTTTTAATATGTTGTTGGATTCTGTTTGCTAGTATTTTCTTTGGTATTTTTGCGTCTAGGTTCATCAGTGATATTGGTCTATAATTTTCTTTTTTTGTAATATCTTTGTCTGGTTTTGGTATCAGGATGATGGTGGCTTCGTAGAATGAATTTGGGAGTGTTCCTCCCTCTGCAATTTTTGGAAGAGTTTGAGAAGGATCGGTATTAGCCCTTCTCTGAATGTGTAATAGAAATCGTCTGTGAAGCCATCTGGTCCTGGTCTTTTGTTTGTTGGAAGATTTTTAATTATAGTTCCAATTTCATTACTTGTGATAGGTCTGTTTATATTTTCTCGTTCAGTCTTGGAAAACTGTACCTTTCCAAGAATTTGTCCATTTCTTTGTGGTTGTCCATTTTACTGGCATATAGTTGTTCGTAGTACTCTTTTATAATCCTTTGTATTCCTGCGGTGTCAGTTGTGATTTCTCCTTTTTCATTTCTAATTTTATTGGTTTGTGTCTTCTCCCTTTTTTTTCACGATGAGTCTGGCTAAGTGTTTATCAATTTTGTTTATCATCTCAAAGTACCAGCTTTTAGTTTTATTGATATTTGCTATTGTTTTCTTCATTTCTATTTCATTTATTTCTGCTCTGATCTGCAATCTACCTGAAAAAGAATTCAGAGTAATGACAATAAAGATGATCCAGAATCTCAGAAATAGAATGGAGGCACGGATTGAGAAAATACAAGAAATGTTTAATAAAGATCGAGAAGAACTAAAGAACAAACAAACAGAGATGAACAACACAATAACTGAAATGAAAAATACACTAGAAGGAATCAATAACAGAATAACTGAGGTAGAAGAACAAATAAGTGAGAGCTGGAAGACAAAATGGTGGAAATAACTGCTGAGGAGCAGAATAAAGAAAAAAGAATGAAAAGAATTAAAGACACTCTCAGAGACTGCTGGGACAACACTAAACGCACCAACATCCGAATTATAGGGGTCCCAGAAGAAGAAGAGCAAAAGAAAGGGTCTGAGGAAATATTTGAAGAGATTATAGTGGAAAACTTCCCTAACATGGGAAAGGAAATAGTCACCCAAGCCCAGGAAGCACAGAGAGACCCATACAGGATATACCCTAGGAGAAACACACCAAGACACATATTAATCAAACTAACAAAAATTAAATTCAAAGAAAAAATATTAAAAGCAGCAAAGGAAAAACAAAAATTAACATACAAAGGAATCCCCATAAGGCTATCAGCTGAGTTTTCAGCAGAAACTCTGCAGGCCAGAAGGGAGTGTCAGGAAATGAAAAGAATTAAAGACACTCTCAGAGACTGCTGGGACAACACTAAACGCACCAACATCCGAATTATAGGGGTCCCAGAAGAAGAAGAGCAAAAGAAAGGGTCTGAGGAAATATTTGAAGAGATTATAGTGGAAAACTTCCCTAACATGGGAAAGGAAATAGTCACCCAAGCCCAGGAAGCACAGAGAGACCCATACAGGATATACCCTAGGAGAAACACACCAAGACACATATTAATCAAACTAACAAAAATTAAATTCAAAGAAAAAATATTAAAAGCAGCAAGGGAAAAACAAAAAATCCAGCTTTACAACAAATGCCAAATAAATTTCTCTAGGTGGGAAACACAAGAGAAGAAAAACAGTCACAAAAACAAACCCAAAACAATTAAGAAAATGGTAATAGGAACATACATATCGATAATAACTTTGAATGTAAATGGATTAAATGGACCAACCAAAAGACACAGACTGGCTGAATGGATACAAAAACAAGACCCATATATATGCTGTCTACAAGAGACTCACTTCAGATCTAGTGACACATACAGACTGAAAGTGAACTGGAAATCAATTACAGGAAAAAAAACTGTGAAAAACACAAATACATGGAGGCTAAACAGTGCGCTACTAAATAACCAAGAGGTCACTGAAGAAATCAAAGAAGAAATTAAAAGATACATAGAAACAAAAGACAATGAAAACACAATGACCCAAAACCTACGGGATGCAGCAAAAGCAGTTCTAAGAGGAAAGTTTATTGACACATACAGACTGAAAGTGAAGAGATGGAAAAAAGATATTCCATGCAAATGGAAATCAAAAGAAAGCTGGAGTAGCAATACTTGTATCAGATAAAATGACTTTAAAATATAGACTGTTACAAGAGATAAGTAAGGACACTACATAATGATCAAGGGATCAATCCAAGAAGAAGATATAACAATTATAAATGTTTATAACATAGGAGCACCTCAATACATAAGGCAAATGCTAACAACCATTAAAGGGGAAACTGACAGTAACACAATAATAGTAGGGGACTTTAACACCCCACTTACAACAATGAACAGATCATCTAAACAGAAAATAAATAAGGAAACACAAGCTTTAAATGACACAATAGACCATATAGCTTTAATTGACATTTACAGAACATTCCACCTGAAAGCTGCAGAATACACTTTCTTCTCAAGTGCACATGGAACATTCTCCAGGACAGATCACATCTTGGGTCACAAATCAAGCCTTGGAAAATTTAAGAAAACTGAAATCATATCGAACATCTTTTCTGACCACAACGCTATGAGACTGGAAATCAATTACAGGAAAAAAAACTGTGAAAAACACAAATACATGGAGGCTAAACAGTGCGCTACTAAATAACCAAGAGGTCACTGAAGAAATCAAAGAAGAAATTAAAAGATACATAGAAACAAAAGACAATGAAAACACAATGACCCAAAACCTACGGGATGCAGCAAAAGCAGTTCTAAGAGGAAAGTTTATAGCAATTCAATCTCACCTCAAGAAACAAGAACAATTTCAAATAAACAATCTAACCCTACACCTAAAACAACTAGAGAAAGAAGAACAAAGAAAACCCAAAGTCAGTAGAAGAAAAGAAATCAGCCTATTTATATTGCAAGAAATGAGAGATCGTGTTGGGGGGAGAATACTAGGTGTGTGGCCAAGTGACCACAGCTATTTTAATAAGGCAATTAGTATTGGTGTGAAACACAAACTTAATAAGTCATCTGGCTAGAAAACTGACAGTTTGAACCGAAGGGGAAGGAGACAGGAAGGAATAAAGGAAGGCATTGGACTTAGATTTTATAGGACAGGACCATGGAGCTATTTTGCTGTGAACATGAACTATTCTTTAAAGACAAGACAAGGGAAGAATGACCCTGAAAGTGATTCAGAGATCATCAAGGACAGGATGGATAAGTGCTGCCTGGCAAAGCTGTGGGGGCAGGACCCTCTCTCTGACCCTCCTTCACAGTGGGTCTAGGAGGTGGGACATGGAGGCCTGGAGGGCGGAGCACTGAGCCAGAGGATTATTCTCAAGCCCTGAAAGTTTGTCTTACACTCTGGACTATTTGGAGCCGGTTACCCCTTTCTTCTTTCATATCTTTTCTTTTGGCATGGAAATGTCTAACCTATGCCTGTCCCACCATTGCATTTTGAAAGTATGTTACAGGTTTACAGCTCAGGATGTATTGTACCTTGAGTCTCATCCACATCTGACTTAGACGATATTTAGAAGAATCTTCGGATTTTAGATTTTAGAGGTGCACTAAAATGAGTTAGACTTTGGGGAATGTTGGGATATAATTGTGTTTTTTCATGCTAGAAGAATATGAATTTGGGGAGATCAGGGTGGAATGCTACAGACTGCATGTTTATATCCCTCCCCAAATATGTTGAACCCTAATCCGCAAAGTGATAGTATTTGGAGGTGGGACTCTGGGAGGTGATTAGGGCATGAGAACAGTATCCTTATAAAAGGATAGTATAGTATCCTTATAAAAGAGACCCCAGAGAGCTCCCTTGGCCCTTCCACCAAGTGAGGACACAGTGAGAAGACAGTCATCTATGAATCAGAAAGTGGGCCCTGACCAGACATTGAATCTGCTGGCAACTTGATCTTGGATAGACTTCCCAGCCTCCAGAAACGTACGAAATAAATTTCTGTTGTTAACAAACCACCCAGATTATGGTATTCTGTTATAGCAGCCCCAACAGTCTAAGACATTCATGTTAAGATGGGCATTCTCAAATCTTGGAACTGACATTTAAGCTATGTGGCCACACAGGATCTTAACTGTCATGGTAGAACATATTCTATTACCTCAATAGGAGTCTCTATGAAAAAAAAACAAAAATGAACACAAATGCTGAAAGAGGAGAGATACTAAGGAAGGAAAGAAAGGAAAAAGTAGTACATGGTTTTCCAGTAACTAAGCTGGATGGGTGCAGGAGCCAAACACAACTGGCCTTTGTCTGAGAAGTCTGTAATTATTCCCAAGGGTTTTACAACAAATGGAACAATATGATTTGCAACCAAACTGAGAAATGTTTAAAATTGAAAAGGGGTGCTAAAATAAGTTACAGGCTTTAACTTATTTACAACTAATATAACCAGGCAAACCTATGGTCATCCACATTAGAGCCTAAACAAGCAAGTTCTAACGTAAAATTGAGAAGAAACAATAGATATAATTACTATGTATGGACTTTAGTTTCAGCTCTGAGCTTGAAAGTCACTCCCATCCTTACAAGAAAAAAGCTGAACAAATTAAAAATCAACAACTTTTTGGATTTTCTTATCAACGAATTGAGGTCTCAGGGCAAACCACCACCGTAAAATTGAGAGAAGTTGAAAACCCACAGTTGTGTGATTTTTTCTCACACTGTCCAATTGTCCAACACCAGCAGGGTGTCCTACAATTCAATTCAATTCTGACCCTATCTACCTAAAGTTAGTGGCAGATCTCTTAAGTTAAGGGTTCAGTTCCACAAGAATGCCCCCACTTCAGATGCTAATCGTAAGTCTGGACCTCACATGCTTCTGACCAACTAGCTATAAATCAAGGATTCCCATGACCCCATGTTCAGGCTCAAGAATTTGTTAGAATGGCTCATAGAACTCCTACATTTACCCGTTTATTATATAACAAAAGATGTGATAAGGGATACAGACAAACAGCCAGATAACAAGGTACAAAGGCGAGGTCTGGAAGAGTCTTAAGTACAGGAACTTCTGCCCCTTGGGGTTGAAATGTGACATTCTCCCAGCATAAGGTGTTTTCACCAGCCCAGAAGCTCTCCAAACACTTTCAATCAGAGTTATGGAGGCTTTACCACATAGGCATGATCAATTATTAACTCAATCTGGCTCCTCTCCCCTCTTTGGAGGATGGAGCGGGGCTGAAAGTTCCAACCCTCTAATCATGCCTTGGTCTTTCTGGCAACCAGCCCCCATCCTGAAGCTGTTTAGGGTCCCCCAGCTACCAGTCATCTCATTAGTACACAAAAAGATACCCATCACTCCAGAAATCCCATGGGTCTTAGAAGCTCTGTGTCAAGAACAGGGGGCAGAAACCAAATGTAGATATCTTACTATGTCACAGTCCACCCCCTGGTCTCTGGTCACAGACCTTTTATAGCAAAAAGATCATAAAGGTCAAAAGATAATGGCACATTACTAGAATTCCACTCAGTCATTAATAATTAGTCCCAGTCAGGTTTTCCGGCTTCTATTCAATCTTGTCAGGTTCAGGTTCCAAAAGCAGGAATGGTCAGCAATATAGCATAATGACTTTACCCTTTCAGGCATCTGGTATAATTGAGCTAAAAGACAATATCATCTCTTGCTCTGCACCTCTTTTAAAGTGTTAATGTAATATAGGATTTCCCTCATTAAATAACTCACTTATTCATTTATTTACCCTCAGCTGCTATTCCTTCAATTAAACGTTTTTCACCTTTGGAAGGAGCATTATATTTGACCACTGTGCTTGTCTAGATTGCAGGTAGTAATACTAGGCTAGCAAGTACCTCCATATCAGTCCACTTCCATTTACATAGAGTAAGATTACATAGGTGCAGAACTAGTGGACTATTTTTACCACCAGGCAATATAGCTTCATTCACTGTTAACCCCAATTTTGCCAGATGGGGTGAAAGGACAACCCACACCCATTAGGCCCTTTGGAATTCTGACAAAGTTTTAAAAATACAGTCACAGTTTCTCGCTTAAGAATTATCCCTGCTTCCAGCATTTGTAGTTGCAACCCTGGTCCTGTGACCACTGCATTGAGTAGGGAAAAAACAAAATTGAAGTGCCATGGGGAAGAAAAAAGTATAGCTATTATACCAGTGTCCTCCTGCCTTGGCAAAAATTGCATAGTCACACCAGGATCCTCCTCCACTGCTTCTTCCCCAGATCCACCAGAAAAACAAAAGAATGTAGCTAGTGGGAACGCTCCTTTAGCCCAGGGGTCCCCAACCCCCGGGGCTATGGACCGGTACCAGTCCACAGCCTGTTAGGAACTGGGCCACACAGCAGGAGGTGAGCGGCGGGCCAGAGAGCGAAGCTTCATCTGTCGCTCCCCATCGCTCCCCACCACTCACATTACCACCTGAACCATCCCCAACCCCCATCCGTGGAAAAACTGTCTTCCACAAAACCGGTCCCTGGTGCCAAAAAGGTTGGGGACCGCTGCTTTAGCCCCACTCCTCTTGAGTGTAAGCACACACTCATGAAGGTGTGTAAACCAACTCTTCATGCCTGTATCTCCCCCCTGTTTCAGACCACCAATGATTTAATTGCTCATCCCAATTCTCTATCAAACTATTATTCTGAGGAGGATATCTCTCTGCTCAGTGTTGGATACTATAAGCGATAAAGTGTGTCCCTTGATCTGAAGAAATACGACTCAGAGTTCAAACTGATGCAATATCTTCCATCCCGGTTTTTCTATAGCACTCTAAGCATTTGCATCTACTACCCCAAAAGCAAAGCTCAATCCTGAGTCAGTATCTATTCTTGTCAAGAACCATTTGTAGCACCCAGAGCTACCAGCGTCACTCTGACTGGCCAGCTATGTTCAAGGCCTTCCTACATAGTCACATAGCCATCTGCAGTCTGTCTCTTTTGCTGGCAGACAGAAAAGTTCTTACTGGCATTCTATGCCTCAGACGGTACAAGAGAAGTATGTCCAAATTCAGTCCATCTCTGCATTGCTACAGTACTTCCAAGTCCACTCATTTCTTGGACCCAGGTGGCTGTCTTAAGCAATCCCATGGGAATATGTGCTTGTTGACGCCAATCACCTTCTAAACCTGGAAGGAAGTTCTGATGGGCATCAACATGTACAACTTTAATGCACCCCTCAAATTCCCACAGTGATTTTCATTGGGATGTGACTCATATGGGCATCCTTTTAATAGGCCAGGTTTCCATTGCCCTTCTGTCTGATCATATGGCCAGGTCACTGGCCGTTGCCCAGTCAGTAAAAACCCAAACATCGGGGCTTCTACCACTGTTCAATTCTTCCATCAGTGCTAGGAAAACAGCATGCAATTCAGTCCACCAAACTGATTTGTTTTTACCTTCTTCAATCAGAGTGACAGTCTTCCAAATAGAATGTTGTCTATTCACTTTGGAACTGCCATTCACAAACCAAGAAGCTTTTTGTTGTTCATTCAAGCGCTATTTATAAGACACTGCCCGAGTGATGACAGAAACCAGCAGCTCCTCACACAGCTCTAGAGTCAGTCTTAGGGGAAAAGAGCCTCCTTGTTTGAGAATATCTCCTCCTTGCATTCCCTGGGTAGTAAGATCCTGTATAAACCATTTCCATTTTACTATGGAAATCTTCTGGGCACCATCATCCCCGTTAGAGTATTTCTCCAACATCACCTGAGACATCATGGGTATTTCAGGTTTAGTGGCAGTTTCAATTAATATCAAGCTAGTAATTGTTCCTTAAATGGAAATTCTCTGGTTCAAAATCCCAGTAGTCATTGAGGGGAGGTACTCACAGGCTTTTGCCATAAGCCCCTGTTTATGTGCTCCACATAGGACTATCACACAGAGAATGTGTCTCTACCAGCATTCCAGCTTCTATTCTACACTCTGTAGGCTCAGGCAATCTTAATGATACCTATTTAGAATATCCAATTAACATTGCTTGAAGGGCAGATTTACATGCTTCCTGTTTTACAATGCTAGATAAGGGAAACATTCTCCCATGAGATACAATGTCCAGCCCCACAGTACAATCAAGGAAAAGAGACATAACCACTTCACATAAAGCCTGTTCAAAGATACCAATTCATCCACAAACTTTTACCTTGATTCCATCAACATTTACATTCCTAACTGTAGCTTCCATTAGGACTTCATCAACAGATTTTGGTTTTACAATACTAGGTAGGAGACGTGTTCCCTAGCCAGACATAATATCCATTCCCATACAACACTCAGATAAAGGAGACGCAACTTCTCTACATAAAGCATGTTTAAACATTCAACTTTCATAATTCTTTCAACCCTTACATATTACATATGTTCTCTCAATCTAATTTTAGTTCTAATGATGGCTTCACCAATGGGTTTTGGCACCACAGTGTGTGGAGATCTGATATCAAGGTGTCCCAGGAACTTCTCCATCCCATGATGGTTTTATCCACTCATGTGCAAAAGGCTTTGGCTCCCCAGCAGGGGGTCAAACCAAGGGTCCTAGGCCCTTCTGTCAATCTTTATCCTGATTAAGTTGTCAGTCTCCTGCCCTAAGGGTTTGCAGGTCAGAATTCTCACTGTATTCTTTGCCTTTTGGCTTTAATTTCTCCAAACTATGGATGATTGAGGGATTGTTTGGGGCCTTTAACATCGGGAATCCAGCCAAGAGTCCCTTTGGCCCACCCAACTTTAACAGTGTTATGTTAAGACCTTTGTTTAAATCCCATTTTTTATCTAATTAAGCAAAAAGGCCATTAGACTGAGGTAGTCCTAATGCCTTAACAGTCTATGTAAGCAAATAAAAACCTAAGCCCCTAAATGCCTCAAGGTTAAGAAGTCAAAACTTGAGGACAACCAATCACAAACAGCCAACTAGGCTATCCCAAAGAAGGCAACCACTTAAGCTATGGCCAATCAAGTCTTTTCCTTGCGTTGCTTCTACAACTTTCCCCTAGCTCCTGTGGAGTGCTCATAACTATTTCTGGTTTGGTGTTGCCTGATTCAAATAGATTTTTGCTCATATAAATTCTTAACATTTTAAATATGACTCAGTTTATCTTTTAACATCATCAATGTCCATTTTATTCAACCCATTCTTAATAATCATCTAAAGATTTCCACCCTACTCAGGTGAGTCCTATGATTCTCTCCTTTTTTTCCCACTTTGTTTCACTCTTTTCAGTATTTTCTCTACTCACCTCATTTCTTAATGTTTAAAAATTTCCAACTTCTTGGGAGGAGTCTCTTGAATCTCCCTTCTCTGTCTTCCTGCAGTCTCTTGTTAATTAACTTAACGTTTTTATCGGTATCTGTGAGACCCATAAGGGGAAGCTGAGATAGCAAATTCTATAAGGCTTCCCAGACTGTTGTTTGATTTTGCAGCAGTAAAGTAACATGGGGTGCCCATGTAAAAGGGACCCCCTTAATCACAGCATTAACCATAACCTGGGTAACAGGCATATTCAGTGGGTGAATATCCTGATTATCATAAAACCAGTCCCACATTTATAGCAGAAATTGGGCAGTCCCCTTTCTCAGTGTAAACAGACCTTATAGTGGCTTTTATCCAGTTCACCAGACTAGCTTTTCCTTAGGGAATAGTCTCCTGTGTATCTGTACAGCCATCTGTGATTGTTCAGTAGTGAGCTGTGGGTCCTGTATCAACCCAAACACACCGTTCTGCCCTGCAGCATTCAAAACCAAAGACAAGACCCCTAAATTATTTACTCCCACAATTCATTTTAGTAAAAGTTCTTCAGAGAGCTGATGATAACAAGCTACAAAATGAAACTCCTTCACAGTATACCCCCTGGTTTCAGTAGTTTCTTAGTTTTGTCCTCTTCCCATGTTAACTACCTTCTTGGTGACCAGAAGCCTTAGAGCTTATTTCTGTTGCCTGGCATAATTTTTCTTTTCATGGGCAGCTTTGAAGCTAGTAGCGGAAGCTCAAATCAGCTCAAATCTGAGCTTGGTACACCATCAAGTTCCAACCAAGCATTTTCTTTCCTTTTAGCAATTACAGATAACAATAACCAAGGGATTATATATTTCACTTTTTTCTTGTTAGTTTGCACTTCCCAGAAGTTGGATCCATCTCTAAATTCCACTGTTAACTTTTACCTTCAGTAACTGGCCACAGCATAGCTGCTATTCCATTATATAGGTGATCACATGGCCATCCAGAAATCAAAGGTTCCTCATCTCCCATGTTTTCATTCTTCCTCTTCCCAAAACACATGTTTCTTTGGGAAAAAGGAAAGAAACATAGAACAAGTTTAATAAATAGAAAAAAGTTTAAAACATAATAAATATTATGATCTGTGATGACCTAGATGGGTGGGATGGGGGGGTGAGAGGGAGGTCAAAGAGGGAGGGGATATATGTATACATACAGCTGATTCACTTTGTTGTACAGCAGAAACTAACACAACATTATAAAGCAATTATACTCCAATTAAAAAAGAAAAAGAGAGAGAGAGAGAGAAGAGGGAAGAAATGGCAAAAAAATTAATAAATATTAATTCACCTATATCCATAATCACTTTAAATGTGAATGACATCAATATACCATTCAAAAGACAGATTGTCAGACTGGATAAAAAAACAAGATCCAGCTCTATGTTGTCTACAAGAAATCCACTTTAAGTATAAAAATACAGATAGGTTAAAAGTAAAGGGATAGAGAATACATACCATGCTAACAATAATTAAAAGAAAGCTGAAATAGCTATATTAAAACAGACTTTAGACAAGAAAAATTATCATGAATAAGGAGGAATATTACATAATAATTAAGGGATCAATTTTCCAAGGAGACATAATAATCCTTAACTTGTATGCATCTAACAACGGAGCACTAACACATGAGGCAAAAACTGATAGAACGGCAAGGAGAAATAGACAAACCCACCATTATAGTTGGAGACTTCAACACCCCTTCTTTCACCAATCAGGTCAAGCAGGCAGAAAATCAGTAAGGATATCCTTGACCTAAAAGCACCATTAATATATTTGATCTAATTGACATTTATATAATCCCTCATTCAACAACAACAGAATATACATTCTTTTCAAGCTCACATGGAACATTCACCAGTATAGACTATATTCTTGGCTATCAAGTATATCTTAACAAATTTAAAAGAGTAGAAGTCATGTTCTCAGACCACAATGGAATTAAACTACAAATTAATAACAGAAAAATAGCTGGAAAATCTCAAAGTTTTTGAAGATTAAATAACACCCTACCAAATAACACACAGATCAGAAAACAAATCTCAAGAGAAATTTAAATATATGTTTAACTAGATAAAAATAAAAATAAAATTTATAAAAATTTGTGGAATGCAGCAAAAGCAGCACTTAGAAGGAAATTTATAGCATTAAAATTCATATATTAGAAAAAATATTTAAATAAGTAATCTATGATTCAATTTTAGGAAACTAGAGAAAGGAGATAAACTTAATTCTAAAGCAAGCACAGGAAAAGAAATCATAAAAATTAGAACAGAAAGCAATTAAATTTAAAACAGGAAAACAGGGCTTCCCTGGTGGCGCAGTGGTTGCGCGTCCGCCTGCCGATGCAGGGGAACCGGGTTCGCGCCCCGGTCTGGGAGGATCCCACGTGCCGCGGAGCGGCTGGGCCCGTGAGCCCGGAGCCTGTGCTCCGCAACGGGAGAGGCCGCAGGAGAGGGAGGCCCACATACCCAAAAAAAAAAAAAAAAAAAAAAAAAAAAAATAAAACAGGAAAACAATAGCAAAAATTAAAAAAAATAAACCCAAAGCTGGTTCTTTGAAAAGATCAATGAAATTTATAAGCCTCTAGCCATACTAACCAAGATAAAAAGAGAACACAAATTACTAATATCAGAAATGAAAGGGGGCATGCAATGGACATTAGAAGGATGATGGAGTACCATGAACAACTCTATGCCCACAAATTTGATAACTTAGATGAAATGGACACAAACTATCAAAACTCAAATGAGAAGAATTAATCTGAATAGACCTATCTATACCTATTTAAAGAAACTGAATGAGTAATTAATCCTTCCAAAAATGAAATTACCAGGGCCAGATTGTTTCACTGGTGAATCTACTAAACATTTAATGAAAAAATAATACCAGTTCTCTTCAATCTCTTCCAAAAAACAGAATCAGATGGAATATTTCCTAGATCATTCTATGAATCCAGCAATTCCCTAATACTAAAATCAAATAAGGACATTACAAGAAAGGAAAATTTTAGACCAATATCTTTCACAGATGGAAAAATCCTCAACAAATACTAGCAAATCTAATCCAACAATAAATTTAAAAAATTATAAACCATAATCAAGTGAAATTCCTTCCAGGTACACAAAAGTTGGTTCCACATTTGAAAACCAGTTCATGTAATCCATCACATCAACAGGCTACGGAAGAAAGAAAAATCATATGATCATATCAATCGATGCAAAAAAAAAAGTATTTGACATAATCCAACACCAATTCATTATAAAAACTCTCAGCACAGTAGGAACAAAGGGGAATTTCCTCAACTTGATGAAGAACGTCTGTAAAAAATCTATAGCTAACATCACATTTAATGGTGAGAAACCAGCTGTTTCCCCCTCTAGAATTTGAACAAAGACAAGCATGTCCCCTCTCACCATTCCTATCAACATCATTCTTGAAGGCCCAGCCAGTACAACAAGGCAAGAAGAGGGAATAAAAGATGTACAGATTGGGAAAAAAGAAATAAAATTATTTTTGTTCATGGATGACATGACTGTCTATGTAAAAAATTACAAGGGATCAACAATAACAAGAAAAGCTTCCTGGAACTAATAAGCGGTGGTTATAGCAAGGTTGCAGGATATAAGCTTAATACACAAAAACCAACTGCTCTCCAACATGCCATCAACAAACAACTGAAATTTGAAATTAAAACACAATACATTTACAACACTGCCAAAAATGATATACTTTAGTATAAATCTAACTATAAAACTCTAATGAAAGAAATTAAAAAAGATCTACTTACTGTATTTTAATTATTCTCCTCTATTAGGAAAGATGAATACAGTAATGGAAGGGAGAAGGAACTATTTAGTTGACCATCTAGTATATGCCAGATATTATGTAAAACACTATTTAGATTATTACTTTTCACAATTACAAAAATCCTATGACAGGGGCTTCCCTGGTGGTTCAGTGGTTAGGAATCTGCCTGCCAATGCAGGGGACACGGTTCAAGTCCTGGTCCGGGAAGATCCCACATGCCGTGGAGCAACTAAGCCTGTGCACCACAACCACTGAGCCTGCACTCTAGGGCCCATGAGCCACAACTACTGAGCCCGTATGCCACAACTACTGAAGCCCGCACGCCTAGAGCCCATGCTCTGCAACAAGAGAAGCCACCACAATGAGAAGCCCGCGCACCACAATGAAGAGCAGCCCCCACTCGCCGCAACTAGAGAAAGCCCACATGCAGCAACGAATGACCCAATGCAGCCAAAAATTAAAATTAATTAATTTTTTTAAAATCCTACGACATGGATATGACTATTACAGTTGTAGAGCTGAGGAAACTGAAGCTTGGAGAATAGCTACAGGGGATAGTAAAAACCTTATGATAAAATATTATGCAGCTTTAACAATCATATTTCTGAAAATATTTAATAATATAGTCATGTTATAATGCTAAGTAAAAAGAAACTCAAAGATTAGTATTCAAATCTCTGTATACCATATGAGACAAATTTATTAAAAGTTACAAAACTTTTAAAATAAGCTTGGAGATATTGCTCTATAATTCTGCAAAAAATACATGAAAACAGTATGTGGATCAACTGAAATGCTCATACACTGCTGGTGAGAGTATAATTGGTATATCAATTGGTAAACTATTTAAAAAGATCTACTAAATTTGCCCATATGCATATTCTAAAGTGCCAGCAATCCAATTCTTAGGTATATACCTAACAGGTATACATTCTGTTCATCAAATGATACATACAAGAATGTTAATAGCAACCCTATTCTTAATAACCCAATTCTGGAAATAATTCAACAATAATATACAATATAATGGATAAATACATTCTGGTATATTCATACAATGGAAAACTATAAAACGATAGCAATGAATGAACCACAGCTACATGCAACACGGATGAATCTTGCAAAGATTATTTTTGAGCTAAAGGAACTAGACATAACGTAAATAATTCCATATACATAAATTTCAAAAATAGACAAAACTAAGCTCTGGTGTTATTGACTAGAGGGATTACTACTTAGAAGAGAGCAGGAGACATTCTTCTGGAGTGCTAACTAATGATCTGTTTCATTCGCTCAGTCATAGTTACATGGGTATATTCACTTTGTGAAAATTCATTGAGTTGTACAACTAAGATTTTGCATTTTCTGCAGTATTCAATTATTCAAGTAAAAGTTTACTAAAAATATTAATTGTAGTTATATTACATAATGAGAAATGCATTTTTCATGTTTTTTATAGCTTTCTGTAGTTTCCAAATTATTTATGATAAATAGTTCCTTTTGAACAGCTTTATTGAAGCATAACTTACATGGATGAAATCAACTCATTTTTAAGAGTACAATTCAATGAAGTTTGGCAAATGTATAAATATGTGTAACCACCACCACACTCAAGATATAGAGCGCCTCCATCTCCCCAAAAGTCCCTAATACCCTTTTGAAATAAATCCCCTTCCCATTGCAGTCTGATCACTGGTCTGCTTTCTGTTGCTATAGTTTTGCCTTTTCTAAAAATTGCATATAAATGAGACCGTACAGTATGAAGTTTTTATGTGACTGGCTTCTTTCACCTTATGTGATGTTATCAAGACAGTTCCATGTTATTGTATGCATCGGTAGTTCTTTCTTATACTGAGTAGGATTCCATTGTATGGATATAGTACAATTTGTTTATTCAGCAGCTAAAGGACATTTGGGTTGTTTTCTTTTCTTTTTTGCTATTATGAATAAAGTGACTAGGAGCATTTGAATACATTTCTCCTTCTCTTGGATAAATAACTAGGAATGGAATTTCTCAGCTTTATAAGTATATGTTTAATTTTATAAGAAATTGCCAGACTGTTTTCCAAAACAGCTATACCATTTTGTATTTCCAGCAGCAACGTATGAGAGCTCAAGCTGTTCCACCTCCTAACACTTAGTATTACTGGTTATTTTCATTTTATGTGGTAGCATCTCATTGTGACTTTACTTTGCATTATTCTGATGACTAGTGATGCCATTTGTATATCTTCTGGTGAAGTATCTGATCAAATATTTTGCCCATTTTTTAACTGGATTGTCTTATTGTTGAGATGTAAGAGCTCTTTATATATTCTGAATACAAGTCTTTTGTCAGATACATGTCATTTTGTCTTTTCACCTTCCTAATGATGTCTTTCAATGAGCAAACAGTTTTCATTTTGATGAAGTTCAATTTATCAATTTTTTAAATGCTCTGTCTTGTTTGGGCAATGTTCACTATATAGAAAAAACATGTTATATAAAAGAGAGCTGACAATGACTAAAAGGATCAATCTAACTGGGGGTGATTCAAATCCATAGATTTAAACCACCTATTTGAGTGACTGAAATGGACTGTGTGGAGAAAGAATAGTGTGAATACAAAGAAGGTTGAACAACCTTGCTCATAATGCACAACTAAAAAGGTATTTGGTTTAGGGTACAGGGGAAAAGAAAAGGATCAATTTCATAATAGAAGTTACTAGTTTAAGACAACTTAGTCTCAGTTTAGAGAAATTAAACCAAACATTGTTATCTTTGTTCAAACCCTCCTTCAAAATAATGTGCAAAGCAAGAGGGAATCAGCTCTTCATGAATTAAGAATAGTAAAGGGAGAAAAACTCTTTTTCATAAAGAAAACGGTAGGAAAAATAATACAAAGGAGAATTTGGAGAATAGTTTAGCTGAATCATGAAGCAATATTCTGGATAGGAAAGACAGAAAAAGATACGCTTTTAAAATGAAAACACAAATTGAATTCCAGTACTCATCAAGTTTGGACTATATGTGAAATAAGCAAAAATAACTTCTATTAGACACTTTTTTTTTGAGACTAATATGAGTCCTGCCCCACGGAACTTTTTTATTTTTAATCAGATTTTTAATTGAAGTATTGTTGATTTACAATGTTGTATTAATTTCTGCTGTACAGCAGTGATTCAGTTATACATATATACACATTTTTATTTATTCTTCTCCATTATGGTTTATCATAGGATACTGAATATAGTTCTCTGTTATACAGTAGGACCTTGTTGTTTATCCATTCTGTACATAAAAGCTTATATCTGCTAACCCCAACCTCCCACTCCATCTTTCCCTGAACCCCCTCCCCCTTGGCAACAACCAGTCTGTTCTCTATGCCCATGATTCTGTTTCTGTTTCATAGTTTCATTTGTGTCATATTTTAGATTCCACATATAAGTGATATCTTATGGTATTTGCCTTTCTTCTTCTGACTTACTTCACTTAGTATGATAATCTCCAGTTTCATCCATGTTGCTGCAAATGGCATTATTTCATACTTTTATGGCTGAGTAGTATTCCATAGTATATATGTACCACATCTTCTTCATCCATTCATCTGTTGATGGACATTTAGGTTGTTTCCATGTCTTGGCTATTGTGAATAGTGCTGCTATGAACATAGGGGTGCATGTATCTTTTTGAATTATAGTTTTGTCTGGATATATGCCCAGGAGTAGGATTGCCAGATCACACGGTAATTCTATTTTTCATTTTCTGAGGAACCTCCATACTGTTTTCCACAGTGACTGCAACAACTTACATTCCAACCAACAGTGTAGGAGGGTTCCATTTTCTGCACACCCTCTCCAGCATTTGTTATTTGTAGACTTTTTTTTTTTTTTTGTGGTACACAGGCCTCTCACTGCCGTGGCCTCTCCCATTGCGGAGCACAAGCTCCGGACGCGCAGGCTCAGCGGCCACGGCCCACGGGCCCAGCCGCTCCGTGGCACGTGGGATCCTCCCAGACCGGGGCACGAACCCGCGTCCCCTGCATCGGCAGGCGGACCCCCAACCACTGCGCCACCAGGGAAGCCCTGTAGACTTTTTAATGATGGCCATTCTGACTGGTGTGAGGTGATACCTCATTGTAGTTTTGATTTGCATTTCTCTAATAATTAGTGATGTTGAGCATCTTTTCATGTGCCTATTGGCCATCTGTATTTCTTCTTTGGAGAAATGTCTATTTAGGTCTTCTGCCCATTTTTCAATTGGGTTGTTTGTTTTCTTTATTGTTGAGTGGTATGAGATGTTTGTATATTTTGGAAATTAAGCCCTTGCTGTTTGCAGTTTGCAAATATTTTTCTCCCATTCTGTAGGTTGTCTTTTTGTTTTGTTGATGGTTTCCTTTGCTGTGCACAAGCTTGTAAGTTTGATTAGGTCTCATTTGTTTATTTTTGTTTTTATTTCTAATCCCTTGGGAGACCGACCTAAGAAAGCATTGGTACAATTTATGTCAAAGAATTTTTTTTAAAAAACATCTTTATTGGAGTATAATTGCTTTATAATGGTTAGTTTCTGCTGTATAACAAAGTGAATCAGCTATACATATACATGTATCCCCACATCTCCTCCCTCTTGTGTCTCCCTCCCACCCTCCCTATCCCACCCCTCTACATGGTCACAAAGCATCAAGCTGATCTCCCTGTGCTATGCGGCTGCTTCCCACTAGCTACCTATTTTACATTTGGTAGTATGTATTAGTCCATGCCACTCTCTCACTTCATCCCAGCTTACCCTTCCCCCTCCCTGTGTCCTCAAGTCCATTCTCTACATTCAAAGAATGTTCTGCCTATGATATTTTCTAGGAGTTTTACAGTGTCACATCTTATGTCTAAGTCTTTAAGCCATTTTGAGTTTATTTTTGTGTATGGTGACAGGGTGTGTTCTAACTTCATTAATTTACATGTGGCTGTAGAGACACCATTTGCTAATGGGTTTTTCTAATTATAAGTTGTATTTTTTAACACACCATATCAGTCAATAAGCCAACATTCCACATCATCCCAGACATGTGTAGACAAAGTCACTGTGCCCAACATCACTTTTAATTCATGCTATAAAACCCAAGAAAATATAATTTTTAAAACCTTAGAACACTGATAGGCTTTACAGCTAAATTAAAAATAGAATGAGAGGTTGACCTGTTTTCTCAGTATTTCTAGTGTTTTTGGAAACACTATATTTAATCACAAGCACAAAACCAATTACCAAAGGTTAAAGATAGACAAGATTTAAAATGAGCTCTCCCTTGAAATTGTAACTTCAATATAAAATTGAGGGTTTCCCCTCCTCAGCCAGGAAACTTCATAAGGATAATTTATTCATCTCTAGGAGAAAAATAAATTAATAAGCTTAATGCATATTGTAATGTTATTTCTAGAGAAAGAGTATATGGTTAAAGAAAATGCATACAAGCTCATTATTTGATATTTTCAATAAAATTGTGATTCAGATAGGGAATACATTTTTAATGTTGCCTTTTCAATGTATTGAGGTTTTTTTTTTAAGACAGAAAATCTTTCCTAAATTAGATTTTCTTTTAATTCTCCAGGATACTAAAGAAACAAGAGAACAACTTGCTTTAGATAAGAACTTTCTTTTAAATGTGACAGACAGAGACCCAATTTTCCCAGCTAACTGGATTAGAGTAATTCTAAATAATTTAGCCTCCATTTACAGTTTGGGCAAGTTCATTATATGCGAACTCCCAGCAAGTCCTCCCCTTAAACTCTTTTTGATCAATTAATGAGCACTTTTAAGTAGGAAATGTACAAAATCTCCATAGACTATTGCTCCAAGTAGTTTTCCTCATACTTTTATTCATGTCTTTATGCTAAGAAAAGGAACTAAAATTTGTTGAGGTCTAGAATATGCACTCCTCAAGAGTAAGTCAGTTTCTTACTAGAAATAAGCATCCCACTAAAATGGAAACTTTTTAAAAAAATTTTATTGAAGTATAAGTTGATTTACAATGTTGTGTTAACTTCTGCTGTATAACTAAAATGGAACCTTCTTGAAGGTAGGAATTTTGTGAATTTTGTCTTATTCACCACTATAACCCCAGTTCCTAGAACAGAACCTGGGACACAGGCAGGTTCAATAAAAATTTATCTCTGTCTGCCTAGTACATACCAGAAGATTATCAAATACTTTAATACATTATTTAATACATTAATATCCATAAAAGTATGAAAAAAAGCTCTAGACAAGGTAAACAAAATTATATACATATACAAAGAAGCTAATACTACACCCGATTCCAGGTTCTCACCACCTTCAAAATGATGTCTTGGTTTATTTTTTTTAAAATTGGTTTCTGACAATAAGCCAATCACAGGTCATTCTTTTATACAAGCAAATCATTCTCTTCAGCAGAAAATGACTATTATCATTTCAATCAGATGAAAAACTGACTATCAAAGAAAGAAGAGGTAACTTTCCCCAAATCTCTCAACTGTTAAGTGATGTTAACTTATTCACACCAAGGCCTTATAAGCTCCCAAGCACAGTACTGTGACATCTGGGTCATATAAACCAAATGTAAATTCAACTGGGTCTCAAAGACACATTCCCTTGATCCTTCTCTCCATGCCCACTTTGGCTCCACACTCTCTGATTGCCTCTTCATGTGACAATAATTCTCCAATATCATTTTAAAGAGGGAGAACAGAATGGTAATTCAGCACAGTTGACTTCATTTTTAAATTACTGATAGCTTAGTAATTTCTTTCAGATTCACAACTTAGTGTTGTTATGTAAATGTTGAAGATTTGTGTCAAATTGGGAAATCCTATATGGTAGAGTATAAAAAGTGATCATAAATTCTTTGTAGCAATACCACCACCGAGGGGTATCTATTTTCCCACTCCTGGAACCTGGGCTGGACTTGTGACTTTCTCTGATTAATAGAATATAGCAGCAGTGACACTCTGTGAGTTATTATCCCAGGCTTCAAGATTCCTTGCTTATGCTCACTCTGTGAACGTGAACAAACCTTGGTGCTTTATAGAGGATGCAATACCTTATAGGGAGAAGAAAAAGCACTGGCCACCCCAGTTGAGATCTTAGACTTATGCTGATGCCTAACAAACACCACAGAGAGCAAGATGAGCCATCTCAGAAAGGCCCGGGCTAAGTTGCCAACCACAGAACAATGATTTTTTGTTTTAAGGCAGTAAGTTTTGGGAGGTTTGTTATGCGGTATTAAATAAATGATACCCCCTCTTCTAAAGTTTCTTCTATCTGTGGCTATTACAGATATAATCAATACTTGTAGAACCACTACAGACTTGCCCTACAGAAGTTCTGACAAATTCTCTTTCACACAATTTCCACCAGAAAAAAGCAAAATACATCTGATTTACGCACTGTATTGTTAACTATATTCCTGACAGGTGAGAATATTGATAGGAACCAAACCCCCAATTACAGTTTTACACATCTGATGATTAGAAAAATTGTCTACAGACTGGTTTCTGGCTCCATATATTTTAAATCTTGTTTTGTTCCACTGCACACATACTTTAGATACTGGGTACCTTAAACATATTCATATCATTTTGGCCACATACCTGTGAATCATAGCATCAATCAAGTTGGTAGAGTGGGCAAGAGGTGTATTTCTGGAAGCTATTCTTATGCCAGAATGAGGAAAGAGTAACTTAAATATATGGGAAGTAATGGTGTGGATCACATAAATATATTCCATTACACTAAAACAAAACATATTCTCCACTCAAGTTTCCTTCAAACAACGGCTGGGGTCATTCTAAATCCATCCAAAAGTAGGAGAAGTGTAATGGAAGAGAAGTAAGAGTGGAAAAAGACAGCAAACTTAATTGATTGCTGTTATATATCTTGCACAAATTTTACAAAAGTATATGGCAGTGTGAACAGATTGCATTCACTGGAATGCTCTTCATCATGGAAGGGACCCTAAAGATTAAGTTTCCTTAGCTTCAAGGTAGATCCACCTCTGATCTTGCTCCTCTTCCTGGCTTCCTTCCTCCTCTGTCTCAGAAGTAGCAGCAAATCTTTCTCCCTATATTTAAGCCCCTTTGGAATATTACTTTTCTAACCTAAGCACTTTTCCAATTTATGGTCACATCCATAGTGTTTTTACCTTCTACTTGCCTCACACTCCAGAACTTAAATTTCATGGCAGTGTAAGCTACCAGAAAAAATAATTGCTTGAGTGTGGTAATGGTGACTGACAATTTCATCTCCAAACTATTTATCAGTTCACACTCCATGTATCAGGATTCACGAGAACATGACACCTCTTGTCAGTAAAACAAAAGGATCTTGTGACAGCATTTCAATTGAATTTCTCACCTGGCACTCACCATATTAGCACTCAGTTAAAATAACTCCATTCATTATTTCAAAAAACACACAAAAATGGATGCTCTAGACAAGGTAAATGAAATTATATACATATACCAAAAAGCTAATACTGCACCTGATTCCAGGTTTTCACCACCTTCAAAATAACCTGTCTTGTTTATTATAACTTTTTTTATTTGTTTCTGACAATAAGCCAATCACAGATCATTCTTTTATACAAGTAAATCATTCTTTTCAGCAGAAAATGACTATCGTGCAGAACAGTAAGCAAAACATGTCAATCTCAAAGTTCAAACTAAACTGTCTCTCAGTTACTTTTAAATCTCTGTGAAAGTGTCAGTCCAAAACTCTAAGTAAACCTTCAACTGGCTTGATTGCCACCTTCATAAAATATGTAGCTCAAATTTCTGATGGTTTGGGTAACTTCCCAAAAGTTGTCTGAGGAGTAGGCCATCCCTGTTCTCCAAAGTTTCCTTTGTTTCTGTTCCCAAGAACACTTCTTAGCCTTCAGGAGACAGCAGAGAAGAGTGGTCAAGGTCATGGGCCAGACTAGGGTGTGTTTGCCTCATAGCTCTGCCATTACTGGTGGTGGGATTTAGGCAAATTGCTCAAATCCTCTGAGCCTCAATTTTCTAGTTTATTAATTACAGATAATAACACTATGTTCTTTATAGAGTAGTTGTGTGGATTAAATGAGCTGACATAATACATAACTTAGCATGTTGACCCGCAATAAAGAATAATCAATTCTCATTATATTTCCCATTTATATTTTCTCATTATAATCATCATTTTGATCTGAGAAAGGGCACTGGAAAAGGGAACAGTGAAAATGGAAAAATAATTCAACCTGTCCTTCTAGGATTGATCCCAGCTTCCTATTTCAACCACCTGCACTGAGTCACTCCAAAGCAAGAGTTTTCTATTGCTCTTCCCTTGGGTACCACTTTAGTTCTAAAGACATGGCTTCTGTCTCTGCAGTTCCTCACATATATCTTCTGCCAAATATATTTTCTTTATATATACATGTTCTTCTAAAAGAATAAGTACAAAGGCAAAAAATAAATCTAGTCTGTCAAGCTGTATTGAAAATGCTAAATCAATTTTTAGGAAATACTGAGAAAAACTTCCAAAATAGAGATGTGAAAATAGTTTTCATTTTTTAAAAAGGGCTGGTAAAGCCTTAATAACCTGAATAATGTCCTCCAAACACCAGGCAACTTCATCATCATCAAACATTTATTGAGTGCCTACTCAATTCCAAACACTATGCTGGATCCTGGAAATACAATGAGGTAAATGACAAGGCACCTGCCCCAAAGCAGCACCTGCCCCAGTTGAGGACACAGGGCCAAAGCTTGAAAAGATACACTATAAAGTCTAGAATGTACTTTATACTTTCAACAAGAAAAAATCAACAAGGCAGACAAAAAGTGCCTCAGCAGATGAGACGATGAGGCAATATCAGAGCCATCAGTAAAATTTTTACACAGCAAGTATAATTTAGACTTACTCTTCACTAAAACATGAGGACCTGAGACCTCGAAATTTTGAATTATGCACAGTGACCACTTCAAAGGCTGACATCAAAATAATGGTCCTGCTGGCCTCTCTGAGGAATTCTAGGTTTTATTCACTCCTGCTGTCCCCAAAGCCCAACTCAACCCATTGCTGATTTAGACGATCAGACTCTGGTCTCTGAATTAGATCACAGTGTACCATTTATAGAGGTCAAGGTCACACACTGTGTGAAGTCTTACCCTTCCAGTTCTCTTCCTCCTAAGATGTTACGATGGTAATAAGGGAAGAAAAATGATGGCTAACCCTTCCCTCCATTTTTGTCTGTCGGGACTCTCTGACCTGATGAAGTAAGGCTAAGCTTAGGACCTGTTCTCCCCAAGGGAAAGCTTGGTTCTCTCTCTCTCTTCTCTTTCTTTTTCTCTTCGTCTGCTCTTTCTCTTCCACAAGGCAGCTAAATCAAGAGGGCCCAGGCAGGGCACATTAAGACATTGGGGCAGACTCTGTCTTCAGCTGTCCTTATGTCTCACACCTTGGCACTGGTGAGTGAATTTTCACCACATGAGATAGTAAGATCCAAATGTGAAGTGGATATTGTGGCAGAAATGGTTAGAACAAGACTTTCAGCCTTCTTTGCTTCCACACCACTGAAGCCATTCCAGCAGATACAAATGAGGGAACTTTTGTGGAACTCTGGTTGATTCCCACTGGCTCTGCTTTGAGTTTGGGAGAGAAGTCCCAGAAGTCATTCCAATGCGATGTCACTACGCTCTGCTGGTCAATGTATCCTGCACACACGCTTTCCCTGAGGCATTCTCAAGGAAGAATGACCAAGACAGGGAAGGATTTGGATACTCCTGAGTCCTCTTGCCAAATGCCATCCAAGTATCAACTGACATCAACATTAACAGCATCCATTCCTTTATTCTGAATAGCTCTGCCTAGAAGGCATAAGATCAAGTAAATAAGAGTATTATATTCTGTCATGAATGTGTCCTCCGTTTGACTTTTCAAAACATGAGTGAACAGTGGAGAGCAGAGTTGAACTCCTCTTATATCTGACAGTAGGAGCACGGGAACCCAAGAGACAGACATCCTTTTATTTTCCATGATTACGTGTTGACCAAACAGAAATGTCTTCATCTTCAATTTTAGAAACAAAAACAGGCAGATTCACATGACAGATCATACTCACTTTATTAGAAAAGCTAAAAGCTGGGGGTGGGGGTGAGGGGTGGGGAATAATCTAGTTGTTTTTTCGAGTCAGGTGCATCCAGGGCAGAGAAAGGAAAAGTGGAAGGGAGTGGGTAGGCTGGTGGCAACAGGTCCAGTCCTGCTCTCTCTTAGCTGGCCCTGGGGGTAGTTTCTGAACCTAATTTTGGCTGCCTTCACAGCAGTCTTTAGAATATGAGGAATTTAACATCTCTTGTTCTCAGTTTTTGGCCTTTACTGAAAATCCAAGACAACAGGAAAAAATCTCACTTAACAACCTATTAAATTTGTATACTCGCTCCAAATTCTGTAAAATGTCAGCAAAAATAGCAATATATAAGATAAACTCTGGAAATGCCAAAATAATCAATGAAATATCATAATCATTAAAGTTTTCTTCACAGTTGGAAAATTATCAAACCTCTTTGCTTCACGCAGTTCTGATTTTATTCTCAAAGGTCTCTATTAAAAAATATGTATATACAATATATTTATAGATGTGTATCACAGTCAGAGGATGTGCCAGATAGATATGCCTACCCAGAGAAATGATAACATTCACAAGTCAGTTACTGAGTTTCCCTTTAAACCCTTTGGGCTGGCTATTTGTCATCTGGCATTATTCCCAGCCTTCTGGAATCTCCTCTGAATCACAGGATGACTGGGAGGCTGTAAACTACATCTCACAGATTTCCTTTCCAGCTGCTTTCTAGTGAGATTCTGCCAATGAAAGGCACTGTTGGGGGACTCAAAGGCAAGAGGGAAAGAGAAATCCGTGTGGGTTTTTTCTGCATCAGCAAGAGGCACAGGGGTAGGTGCAGGCTCTGGGGTCCTGCTCAGGCAGTACCACTCCACAGCAGCGGCAGAGGTGGTGCCCCGTCAGCCTCAGCAGTCTGATGCTTCTGGCTCCAGCTCCAGGAGCAGCAGCTGCAGCCTCTGTAGCAGGAGACTGTGGGCTCCTGGGTTCCCACAGCATCAGTGGGGATATGGGCTCCTCGCTGCCTGCAAAGGGCAGTGACAGGTGCAGCGGCAGCCAAGCAACAGCAGAACCTCAACAGGCTCCTCAGCACAGCAATCCTGGGCTCTGGGTAACCCCACTTGCTCTGCTGCTCCTCCAGCCAGACAGGTGGCAGGTGGGTAACCTCACCTTCCCCTCTTCACTCTTTCAGTCCTTCCAGTTTCATAACCAATTCCTTACATGTTTCCCTAGTTTTCCTGAAGGAACACTTAATAATACACCTTCTCTATCTCTTTTAGTACTAAGGAATCAAGGGAAAACAACAAAGATATATATATATATATACAGTTAATTTTCATATACTATATGCACATTTGATAAATGCTGTAAAACCGTACAATTTAAAAATAACTTACAGAGGGCAGAATTAGTAGATCTCTGAAGTGAAAAACGTAAAAAGTTACAGAATTCAGGTTAAACTTGATGGCTTAAACACATATATTCAATCCTGAATACCACTAAAATAAGAGTAAATGAAAAAACAATGTACATAATCACAAGGACAAAGAAAATGGAACAGGGAATGAGACAGGAGGGACAGTAGACAAGAGATAAAAACATAATTTTGTAAGATGGAAAGGACATGGACTAGTGAAATCTGATTAGTGGAGCTCAGAAAGCTGAAGCAAAGGATTCAAGTAGCAAATCATCAAAAAGGTCAGGAATATATATAAAAAAAAATCAGAAATCCAAGTAGCTTAAGACTTAAAAATTGTAACAAATCAACAGAAATCAACAAAGCTATGCTTTCTAAATTTTTTAGGGAAGTTATTTATAACCTAAAACTCTATCTTCAGCTATACTTCAATCAAATGCAAAGGTAGTATTGAAATATCCTCAGCATGTGAGATCTTCAAAAATTTTATCTTATATGCAGCCTTTGTTAAAAAAAAAAAATCCAAGAAAATGTGCTCCATCAAGACAAAGAAATATACCAAGTAATGGGAAGACATAAAATCTGAGAAACAAGGAATTCAATACAGGGGAAAAGGAAGGAAAGAAGGAAGGAAGGAAGGAAGGAAGGAAGGAAGGAAGGAAGGAAGAAAGAAAGAAAGAAAGAAAGAAAGAAAGAAAGAAAGAAGAAAATGCCCAGCAGTGACAGCCTAGAATGTCAGTTAGGGTCTTTGGCCTAGAGTGCAGTTACTCCAGATTTGTATAGGAGGATAGTGGATTCCAGGAAAAAAAAAAAGAGAGAGAGAGAGAAAGTGGAAGGGGAGAGGGAGGGAGGCATAAACTTTATTGAAAGCTGTTTTATAGTTCTTTGAGAAGGTCTGGGGCTAAAATAGTCATAGCGACCTAGATGACAAACCAAATGATGTAACAAAAACTTGTGAAAAGGGGAGAAGGAATGTAATCATAGTACAATACAAATTTAAATTGTAAGTATTAATGTATCAGAAAAGCATGATATAACTATAGTGGGAGAATAGGAGGAGAAATAGGTATATGCATTGAAATTAGGGTTGAGAAGGCAGTGTAAAAGAGATAATCCTAAACTTCTATAGAAGGAAGCTAATAGATACTGTCAAAAATTAAAAACAAGAATAAACAGAACTAGCAATAAAGTATGGTACTAGAAATTGGGAGGCAAATACCAGATTAAACAGCTAAAAGAGATTGAAAAAGTTTGCTTGAAGAAAATGAGAAGGGGACAGGGGTTTGCTTATACTTATTTGTTTGTTTTTAGGCTTGTAGTACTGTTTGGCTTTTAAATTTAAGTGTAAGTATTATTTTGAGAATAATAATTAAATTTTTAAGTAAATGATAAGGAGTTTGGGTAATTTCATATATCTGCAGTACTCTAATCAATAATAAATTGGAACATATGAAAATCAATCTACATTTTCTTTAATGAAATTAAACATTAACTGTTTAATATATTCCTTGCAATCTTTATGCACTACTAATATACTTTGCGATTTCAATAATATGCAAAGATAAATTTTAGCCCAAATCAGGTAAAACTATACATTTTGAATTGAGTGGACGTCAATTTATTTTGGTTACTAAGGTATTCTGTTAGTATCAAATTCATTCAATACTACATAATGAATCATCCTAAAACAGAGTGACTTAAAGGAATGGGGATAATTTTATTAGTATCTTAGTTCTGGGGTTCTTGCTCGGTGTCTCTCATGCAGTCATATTCAGATGACTAGGGGGGCTGAAGCTAGAGTAATCGCAAAGGCTTCCTCACACACACATGTGGCAGTTGATGCTGGCTGCTGTCCGGGACCTCAAATGAGGCTGTCAGCTGAAATATTTACCTATTCACAGCCATTCCATGTGTTCTGGCTTCCTCACAGCATAGCAGTTGGGTTTTAAGAGTGAGCATCCTAACTGGACAGGCAGAAGCTCTATCACCTTTTACGACCCAGCCTCAGAAATCACATAGCATTATTCCCCCCCCACAGTCACAATTCCCCTAAAATCCAAAGGAAGGGAAACTAGATCACCACTTCTCAATGGCAGGAATGTCAATGTCACATTGTAAGAAGAGCATATGGGACAGGGAATGTTTTGCAGCTATTTTGGAATATACAATCCACCAGAGGTCTCTTTGTTCCAATATAGACAAATCTACATTAACATAATGTTAAATAACCAACAACTATCTTTAAAAGGAGACATGCTTAGGCCCGCAGATTTCAAACTGGGATATGCGTGCTTTAGGAAAAATAATTTTAAGGAAATAATTTCCGGATCCTATGCTTCACATGTACTCTTTCCAAAATTTAATTGCCTGAGAATATTCATGCCAGCTGTTTGCAAAAAGAGAGGTGAGCCTATCACTCATTTTACCTTCTTACTATGGTACACTGAACCTGAGGGCAAAAATCTCCAGATTTTCAAATAGGACAATTCAAAATATTAGTGTTGGTGTTGAGAAAGTAAATGACTAGTAACTGAATCATAAAATCTGGAATTGGTTTCAATTCTTTGCCTTTAACAAAACTGAAGGAAGACCTAATTAAAATGACAGCTGGTAGATCATTAAAAATAATTTTTGATGATAGATAACTATGTGATTTTGGCATAAAACTTGGAAGGAGTTCAAATGTTTGAGGGACATTGCTAAAACAAAACTCCATTCTCATCTACTTATGGGAGTATGTTTTCTCAGATCTTACATCCATAAAAACAAAAATAGAATAGATTGATACTGAGATTTGTCTCATCCTAATGTGTAATTTGAATCCACTCATACATATGTTTATTTATTGAACAAAAAAATAACCCTACTATCTGAATGGACACATTTCTAATAATTCTTATCTTTATGTTTATTATCTAAAGGTACAATTATTTATGCTGTTTAGGTTAATTTTGTAATAAAAAGTGTGATGAAAATCCAATTCAGAAGAAAATTTAACCATTGGAGTCTGTCACAAATTTTTAAATTACTTTTCAATGTACATATATATTTTTATGGCAGAGAAAAGTGCTCACTAAAAGACTTTCAGGCAGAAAGAATATATTAAAATAGGATAAAATTTTGGAAAAGTGATATGGAAATAGAATTTCAGAGAGAAAAAATAAATGAAGAACTTATGACAATTAAAATGAGTTTGTTCAAGTACTTTTATATGGATTATGGTGGGAATCAAAATGGATACATTTCAAAGAATGATGAAATTTTTATGTCGATGTTCACAATTTTATGTAAACTATATATTTAAAAAATATATGAGAAATTTTTGAGGTCAACAAAAGTTTGAGAAGGGATATAAGTTTTCAAAATTTACTTAAGACTGCTGATTTAGAATCATCCAAAAAATATGAAATATGGTCCTAATTTAACAGCAAGTATTTTACATAAGAGTTATTTTTGTTTTTAGCTAAAAGAAGGAGCCTCTGAACATTTTCATATCCTGTTCAACTAAAGTTGTTTTTAATTGTACATTATGTATGTAACTGTGAGGCAATTCAGTAGAACAATAAAAGAAGAAATTCTTGTTTTATTAAACCTGGCAGAAGATGGATATGGTTTAATTTTATTATTATACCTAAGACTAATTATTTAGAGCTGAGATTTCTGGTTTTACTTAGAATTTTTTTACATACATGAAGGAACATATCTAGAATTAAAAATCTACACTGTTATATTTTTGAGGAATATAGGTCAGAAATATAGAATATGGTAGAATATGGTCAGAATATGGTAGAAATATAGAAACAAATGCTTGTCCATTTCTTTTGAAGATTATTGGTGATATGTACTGAATGTAGCATCTGGAAATCCAGATATGTACTCCTGGCTCCCTTTGCAGTGCCTCAGTGCCCACAAATAGTAAGTTTCCTGTAATCTTAATGATATTAGAATCCCAAGGTCACCATGGTGCCTGACACAGTACAGATGCTCAATGTCTCTTTGTTGAATTATTGAATGAATGAAAAAACTGGGATTCATTCATTTATGAGTTAGTCGGTAAGCCTTTTCCACTTTTAGAAATTTTCTATTAAAGTGAAAATTTACATTTGAGTTTTATCATCTGAACAATGGTTCCCAAAAGTCAGCCCATAGTCTGACTGCATTAATGTCACCTGGAGTGTGTTATAAATTTAACTTCCTGTACTCTCACCCCATATTACTAAATTACATACTTGAGGGGGTAAGGTCCCGGAATCATTTTTAATGGGCTCCCCAGTTGACTGTCATACAAGAATAGACAGGAAGCTGGAGAAGTGATTTTGGAAACAAGAAAAAAACAGGGCAGATCCATTCAGAAAATGAGAAAGCAGGAAATTCAGTCAGAGTCTCAGGGGAAAAAATAGTTTGGTCAGGGTACCACTGCTGGAAATAAAACACTGCCAAACATTTGTCACTCTGCTCAAGATTCAAATTCAAGGAAGAGAATGACTACGGGTCTACCATGGCTCATGTTGGTATCCCATTTAGGGTGGGGTCAGGGGCATGATTAATAGTTCTGCTAGAGTGCATCTGATGGAGAAGAGACTTTTTCACAAACATAAATCAAAATGCTGCTAGAAATCAGAAAATCTGTCTAGGAAGTCCCCAAAAAGTTATAAGTCTGTACACAATGGAATGGGGTGACTTATTATAAAGTAGCACATACTCTGTCAACAGAGAACCAAACACTAGACTGTCACTCAACCTGAACACTACAGAAAGGATCTCTGTATCAAGAGCAGTTAAATAACCTTGATGTTTTTCCCCCATTCTGAGTCTGTGGCTCTGTATTACTAACTGAATTCCAAAATTTTCCAGTTCAGTTTTTAAAATTAGACATTGTTCAGAATCCTTTGGAAAAACTAAACAATTGACTGCATTTAACTTTTTTGCTGTTACATGTTTAATGACAGAATACATGGTAAAGTCTATTGTAGGGAGGAATAAGTTATAACCATTTGCTCAGCTCTTGGCCCTTTTAGCCAGCTTGACCCTTTTCACTCATCATGTGCCCACTGTTCCATAAAGAAAAACCTCAGTCATCTTATCCCCTAGCAATGCTAAATGAGGAAGTTGTTAAGGAACCACCTGTTCATTCCCAAATGGCTTTTGCTTTTTTCCTGATTTTTTGGCTAAAAAAATTTTGACTCTGCAAATCTAATGTCTTTTCCTTCCTCTGACTTCTACAGATTTAAAGTTCATATTTGCCAATCCCTTTGGCTCACAGCATTCTCATAGTCCTGAGTAAGAACTGCCTACTTCTTGTCATCCTGAAACCTAACTAATAAATCCCTTTCTCCAACTTCTTTCATGTTGTCTGGGTCATTCACCAATTCCCATAGAAGCAGGTAAGTTTAACTATGTTCATAAATCTGGTTGGACATGGAGATGCTCACTGGTTAGCATCCAAATGATTAAATAACTGTAACCCCTCATCATTTTTCAGGAATTTAAATATATATGAGTTCAGCTTTTCTGACTCATGTCATTATTCTTTCAGTGATAGAATGGACACGGTACACTGCTCTGTGAAGAATACCTCATCACCTTTCCCAGTTCTCTGAATTTCATAGTGTTGACTAAAAATATCTTTTCACGAGAAGAGCCTAGAAGAACAGCACTCAAGAGAGTTGTTTTCCATCACATTGATCTCAGTCAGTAGACTCCACTGCATGACTGAGTTGCATGCTGCTAATAAATCAACAAACATTACATCTGTACTCACCTGCATTTCAGTGTTTTATCTGTGTGCTTAGTGATATTTAATGTTAAACTATGAGAGGAGTTGCCTTTTCTTTCTTTGTTTTGTTTTGGATTATTTTCTTTAATACATTTACCAATGACCAATCTCTTCAAAAATCCAAACATACTGATGATCTATGTAACATATCCAGGAAAATAGTTTTATTTCTCTTAATAAAAATATTACATATGCAGTGACTCAATTCGTAGACTATGAAAACCAACTTTCTGACAATATGATCAGGCTGCGCTTCACAGCTTTCATCAGTGCCACAAAAAAGTCAAATGTAAAATAGGCCTATAATAAAATTTCACTGGCTATTCACTGAATTCTATTCACACAGGGTGGTGATATTGGCTAAAGCAAATGAAAAAAACATAAAAGGTAAATCTTATGCCATAAGTTAACTCCTGAATATACTTTGGTTCCAGGTACTAAATTAACCTGATAATTATGAGAATTGTTGATGGTGTCTAATGCTAAAGTGTATGTACTCAATATACAGATAAATTCTCACCTGGCAAGAATATAGTTCCTGATTAACCGTTGAGGGATAACACGAAATTCTATAGCTAGATGTAAAAGGTGATAAGGGCAGAAGCACTGCAAAAAGGACATTGTATTATTCAGGGTTCTCCAGAGAAACTGAACCGTCTACTGAAAAAAAAATGCACAACGTGAGAGTTGTGAGTTAAGTTTTATTTGAGGTAAAGTGAGGACTATAACCCGGGAGACAGCGTTTTAGATAGCTCTGAGGAACTGCTCCAAAGAAGCAGGGGGCAAGGTCAGTATATATGTGATTTTGGTGAAGGGAGATACATGCAATCAAGCACACATTTTGGCAGAAAGTTGCTGCTAGTCTTGTGAAGGTTACTGCTAGTCAGGAGGAGCAGGTGTCTCCATTAATGATTTTAGTGCTTTTCTAGATGTGAGGAGATACAAGAATTTGGGCTCATAAAATCTTCTCCTGAAATATCTAACTACCTGAAGGCCTGTTCTGTCAGCTTTCCCTAGACCACAGAGTGCCTCATCCCTGATCTCTACCATGAACTCCTTTCAGGGTGTGTTGAAGGTCAGTGGCTGCAGCAGCTAGTGACTTAATCCTTGTCGAGGCAGATGGCAAGTGTCAATTTTTAGTTGGCACAATAAAAGAATGAGATGTATTATAAGGAACAGGCTCGCATGATTATAGAGGTTAAGTCATACCATCTGCAGTCTACACACAGGAGACCCAGGAAAGCGGTTGGTATAAATTCCAATCTGAGTCTAAAGACCTGAGAACCAGGAGTGATGATGATCTAAGTTTCAAAGGGCAGAAGACTGATGTCTCAGATTTAAGTCAGGCAGAGAGAGAGAATTTGCCATTTCTCCATCATTTTGTTCTACTGAGACCCTCAATAGGTTGGATGATGCCCACCCACAGTAGGGGAGGGCACTCTGCTTTATTCAGTCCATCAATTTGAATCTAGCATTAGAAGATCTGATTTGAAGTCCTGACTATATCACTATTCATGTCCTTGAGCCTACGTTTCTTCCTCTGAAAAATGAAAGTAGTAACACCTCACTCACAGTGTGATGGAGTAAGCAAATGGATATAAAGTAGATGTAAATGTACCTTGTAAATTTTAAAATGGTTTAGAAATATAAGGTACTATTACTTCTGTTTCTTGTTAGCGCCACACAGGAAGCTATCAAGGCCAGGAAAGTACAAATTTAAGACAAAACCTTTGTCGGGAATTCCCTGGTGGTCCAGGGGTTAGGACTTTGTGCTTTCATTGCTGAGGGCCCGGGTTCAGTTCCTGGTCAGGGAACTAAGATCTCACAAACCGTACAGTGTGGCAGAAAAGAAACAAACAAACAAACAAAAAAACCAAAAAACATTTGTCAAAGTGATTTCATTGGAGGAAACAATATAAACAAGCTTAATGAGGTGTCTTATGCTTTTGGACACATTTGTAGGTAAAATATTACCAAAAAGTATTAAATGAAAGCCTCTACTAAAGAGTTTATGCTAAAACAGATATAAATCCATTCAGTAAGAATTGATATAGATAGGCAAAACCAGCAATGCCTGAACTGTTATCCAAGTAAACTGTCTCAAAAATTAAAATAAGCAATTGGAATTACTATCTCAATACCAGGACAAGTGAATGTAATGGAAGTGCTTGTCCTAGAGCATCTAAATGTTCTTTGCCATATCCCTGTAAATACCTGGCTAAACGAATAACTTATTTCAAAAATGGAATAAGCCATTCCTTATGTCAGTGATAGAAAAGACATCTAGAGAAAAAGAAAGAATAGTGATGGAAATGAGCACACAGAATAGCTCCTACTTTAAAAGCTATGTAGACTTAGGCTTCCCAGAAGTCCCAGACCTGTCGTTCTCCTAGCTACTATCACTCCTTACACCAAAGCTGTCAGGTTTGAGTAACAGAAAATCTTCTGTTGCTTTCTCTGGTTACTGAGTTCACTGAGAGACACAATTTAACTATTCCACCTTAGTCTTGGTTCTTTCTTCCCTGACAGATCCACCTTCCATTGAGAATGATCTTCCACAGCATTGGGAAAGGAGAATTGGAGAAAAAGAGTATAAGAAATTTGAACTAAGGGTCTGGTAAAATAGTTAAATGATAAAATTTAAGGAAAAACAATTTCTCCGAATGAGAGTTTTCTCCCAAGTCTTCTTAAGTTGGTTAACACTCTACCAGTCTATCAGTCACTTAAGCTCAAGAATTTGCTCATCTTCGATCACCTTTGCTTCCTTTATCCCCACAAGTTATTAATTGCCAAATCTTATTATTTATAGGCATAGACTGTGGGAGTAATATCTCTTGTCTCTTCCTTTTTAGGCCCTTTTAACATTCAAGTTTGTTTCCACATTATTTTCATGAAATCATTACAACAGCATCCCAACTGGCCTCCCTCCTCAAATTTTTCTCACACTCTAATCTATGCAACACTACCTGATGTATCTCCCCTATTCACACCATTTTCCAAACCAAAATCCTTCAGTGGCTCAAAATGGCATACAAAATTAAGTCCAAATTTCCTAGGCTAAAAATTAAAAGTCTGAAAATTCCAAATGTCGGAGAGCTTGTAAAGCAATAGGAACTCTCAGATACTGCTGGTGGACATGTATACATAGGACTATTTTGGAAAGCTGATTCCCAGAATCTACTAAAACTGAATATGTGCATATCCTGTAACCCCCAAATTCTATACAAACAACAGTCATTTTGATACATAAGTTGTGGTGTGAATATTCTTACACTGGAATACTTATAAAACAATGAAAATAAACTACAGATACATTCAACCGCATGTATAATCTCATCAACAGTACTGAGTGAAAGAACTTAGACACAAAATAATAAATACTATCTAATGACATTTCTATAGAATTCAAAAACAGGCAGCATTAACCTATGGTGGTAGAAGTCAGTGGTGTTTCCTTCAGGGAGAAAGAAAGGCACAGTGTTTGAGAAGAGGCATGAGTGGGGTAATGTGTTGGTAATGTTCTATTTTTGAGACCTGGGTAGTTGTTTCTCTGATGTGCTAACTTTGTAACAATCCACTGAGCTGTATACTTATGTTGTGTGCATCCCTTTGCACATTTTTTTAAAAATATAAGTTCTTAGCTCAGCTCTTAAGGTTGACCACAATCCTCTCCCCACCTGTTTCTCCGATCTCTCTCTCACCTCACTAAATGTTAAGCTTCAAATATGTCTTAGTCATTTCTGGCCACTATACAAATTATCAAAGACTGGATGGCTTAAGTAACATTTATTTCTCACAGTATGGAGGCTGGGAAGTGCCTTCAGATCCAGTGTCTGGTGAGGGCCCACTTTCCGGTTTGCAGATGGCCATCTTCTTACTGTTGTCTTCAAGTGGTGGAAAGCAGAGAAAGGAAGCAAGTTCTTTCAAGTCTCTTCTTAAAAGAATGCTAATCCCTTAAAAAGACTCCACCCACATGACATAATTACCTCCTAAAGGCCCTATCTCTTAATACCATCTCACTGGCGGTTAGGGTTTCAACATATAAATTTGAGAAGAGGGAGGGAACAAATATGTAGTCCATGACAAACTCTACTGATTTATTCACTCATCCCAGAAAAGGTTCTATTTTTTTTCCCTGACCAGGGATTGAACTTGGGGCCACGGCAGTGAAAGCACCAAGTCCTAACCACTGGACCGCCAGGGAACTCCCCAGGTTCTGTTATTTTATTTTATTTTTTCAGTACGCGGGCCTCTCACTGTTGTGGCCTCTCCCGTTGCGGAGCACAGGCTCTGGACGCGCAGGCTCAGCAGCCATGGCTCACGGGTCCAGCCGCTCCGCGGCATGTGGGATCTTCCCGAACCGGGGTGAGAACCCCCGTGTCCCCTGCATCGGCAGGCGGACTCTCAACCACTGCGCCACCAGGGAAGCCCTGTTTTTTAACCTTGTTATTTTGCTCATGCCATTTCTCACTGAGAATAATCTCCCACATCTCTTCATATCAAAATCCTACCTGCATTGGCATAAAAACAGACATATAGAACACATAGATCAAATGAAACAGAACAGAAACCCAGAAATAAATCCATGCATATTTGGTCAATTTATAACAAAGAAGCCAAGAATATACAATGCAGAAAGGATGGTCTCTTCAATAACTGGTGCTAGGAAAACCACACAGCCACAAGCAAAAGAATGAGACTATACCACTATCTCACACCACACACAAAAATCAACTCAAAATGTGTTAAAGACTTGAGACCATAAAACTTACTTAAAAATTTTGGCTTACTTTCAGTAAGACCTGAAACCATAAAACATCTAGAAGAACATAGGGGATATGATTTTTAACACTGGTCTTGGCAATGATTTTTTTGGATTTAGTACCAAAAACAAAGGCAACAAAAGCAAAAATAAGTGGGACTACATAAAACTAAAGACTTCTGCACAGCAAAGGAAACCATAAACGAAATTGAAAGGCAACGTATACAATGGGAGAAAATATCTGCAAATCATATATCTGACAAGAGGTTAACATCCAAAATATATAAAGACTTCACAGAACTCAACAGCAAAAGCCCAATCTGATTTATAAATAGGCAGAGGAACTGAGTAGACTTTTTTCCAAAGAAGACATACAACTGGACAACAGGTATATGAAAAGGTGCTCAACATCACTAATCATCAGGGAGATGCAAATCAAAACCACAATGAGATATCACCTTATACCTGTTAGAATGGCTACTATCAAAAAGACAACGGATGACAAGTGTTGGAAAGGATGTGGAGAAAAGGGAACCCTTGTGCACTGTTGGTGAAAATGTAAATTAGTGCAGCCCCTATGGAAAACAATATGGAGGTTCCTCAAAAATTAAAAATAAAACTATCTTATAATCCAGCAATTCCACTTCTGGGTATACGTCTGAAGGGAAAGAAATCACTATCTTAAAAAGATATCTAGGGACTTCCTTGGTGGCACAGTGGTTAAGAATCCACCTGCCAATGCAGGGGACACGGATTTGAGCCCTGGTCCGGGAAGATCCCACATGCCGTGGAGCAACTAAGCCCATGCACCACAACTACCGAGCCTGAGCTCTAGAGCCCACGAGACCCAGAACTACTGAGGCCGCATGCTGCTACTACTGGAGCCATGCGCCTAGAGCCCATGCTCCACAACAAGAGAAGCCACAGCAATGAGAAGCCCGCGCACCACCATGAAGAATAGACCCCGCTGGCCACAACTAGGGAAAGCCCATGAGCAGCAACGAAAACCCAACACAGCCATAAATAAATAAATAAATAAATAAATAATTTAAAAAATATATCTGCACCCCCATGTTCATTGCTACATTATTTACAGTAGCCAAGACATGGTAACTACCTAAGTATCCATCAACAGATGAATGGATAAAGAAAATGCAAAACAATGGAATATTATTCAGCCGTGAAAAGAAGGAAATTCTTCCCTTTGCAACATGGACGGACCTTCAGGGCATTATGCTAAGTGAGATAGGTCAGAGAAAGACAAATACTGCATCATCTAACATATATGTGGAATCTAATGTGTGGAGGTTTTGCGCACATCATCAAGCAATTCTCAGACACCAGCTAGGTGTTCTACAATTCAACTTAATTCTGACACTGTCTACCCAAATATAGTATTAGATTCCACAAGTTAAGGGATCAATCCCACAAAACTGTCCTCCACTTCAAGTGCCAATCACAAACCTAGGTCATTACCTAGGCTTCTGATTAACTGGCTATAAATCACAGGTTCCCACGACCCTCTCCTTGGGTCCCATTAATTTGCTAGAACAGATCACAGAACTCAGGGAACTAGTCTGCTTGCTAGATTGCAGTTTACTACAAAAGATATTAAAGGATACAAATCAGCAGCCTCATGAAGAAGCACATAGGGTGAAGCCCTTAACAAAGGATTCTCTGGCCTAGTGGGGTTTGAGGCCGACTTAGTAGTATGTAGAAGCATTTTGGCTCACCACCCTGGAAGTTCTCCAAATCTCCTCATTTTGGTTTTAAGGAGGATTCACTATATAGGCATGATTGATTGAATCATTGGCCATTGGTGATTGATTCAACCTCCAGCCCCTCCCCAGAAATCAGGGGGTGGGACTGAAAGTTTCAACCCTCCATTTAAGGTTGGTACCCACAGTAACTACCCCAACCCACATTTTTAGGGGATATCCAAAAGTCACCTCATTAACATAAACTCAGCTGTGATAGAAAGAGGCTTGTTATGGATAACAAGACACTCATTTCACCTTTATGGCTCCGAAGTGTTTTCAGGAACTGAAGAAAAGAGACCAAATATTATAATAAAAGATGTTCCCATTGCTCTTATCACTCAAGAAATTCCAAGGGTTTTGAGAACTGTGAGCCAGGAAGCACAGACGAAGACCAAATATATACAAGAAATACATCTGAGTGACCAAATATATATTTCTTACAAATCACAATATCGCACAGCCCAAGACAAAATTGTGTTGTGAAACCAGAAGTTGTTTCTTCCCCAACTTTCTTCCATTTATCATGTCTTCCTCCACTCTCACCCCTGCCCATACTGTCTCCTTCCTCTTTTCCCTTCCTTCTCAGAGATCAATACTGACACAGAACTAACAGGATGTAGATAGATAGATAGTTAGATAGATAAATAGATAAAGATAGACAGACTCAAGATTTAGTATAAAAAATTGGCTCATGTTATTATGATGGCTGACAAGTCCCAAGATCTATAGTTGGCAAGCTGGAGACCCAGGAGGGCCAGTGGTGCAGTTCAAGCCCCAAAGCTGGTAGGCTTAAGACCCCATAAGAGCCAATGTTTCATCCAAAGATAGGAAGTGACTGATGTTCCAGTACATCAGTCAGGCAGGAGGAGTTCCCTCTTACTCATGGGAGGGTCTTCCTTTTTTTCTATCCAGGCCTTCAATTGATTGGATGAGACTCACCCACATAAGGCAGGGCAATCTGCTTTACTCAGTCCACTGATTCAAATGTTAATTTCATCCAAAAACACCTTCACAAACATACTAAGAATAATGTTTGACCAAACATTTGAGCACCCCATGGTCCAGACCAGTTGATACATAAAATGAACCATCACAACTGCCTTCCCAGCTTTTCCCTCTCATTTCTGTAAAAAAGTACTATATTGTTCCTTTAGAAAATTTATACATCTTCACTGTCAAATGTATAGATTGTATGGGATTGAACATTTTCACCTCCAACTCTAAAAGAGGACCCTAAAATGATCCAGATATTCTATCCACTTGACCACAGTGCTTGGTACAGAGATAGACAAGAGTTAATAGAGTTAATGGGCTAATAATAACAATCATTAACATAACAAATATTACCCCACTTAACCATCACAACACCCCATTGGGACATATGCTCCCAAAAAGAGAAAGCTTTGAGAGAAAACAGAAGCTTTGACTCTTTAACTGGATTTAGTAATGTAAAGATCTGACAACTGGAACTGCCCTCTCCATTATCCTCATAAGGAAAGTCAGCCTGAGAATAGAAGCAACCCAGAAGGGGCTCTTGGTGATATAATGAGCACTGAATCAAGCTGCACATGAAGCCAGGCTCACCTGTGGACTTTTCAGTTGCATGAATCAGTAAATTCCCTGTTTTTATTTAAGCCAGTTTGAGTTGGGTTACTGTCACTTGGAACAACAAAATTCATAACTGATGTAGAAACTGATACCAAAAGTAGGGTGTTGTAAGAGACAAACCCTAGAATGTGGAAGTGACTGAATCCATGTAAGTACAAAGTAGGAAACTGAGAATCCCTAGTGGACTAAGTAAATAGGATCAGGGATGTGCATGTAACCCAAGCCTAGCTACTGACATGTTAGGAAATATTAGCTGGGGCTTCTGGGAAAAAGCATTGACTCTTCAAATATATTTGATGGTATTGAAATATGTGAGCCACACAAAGGGAGCCTGGATGAGATAGAGACAATCTAAAGGAAGCACAGCCTGAAGACTGATCCTGGTAATAATTTTTGAATCCTGAGTCAAAGTGTATTAGTCTGGGTCCAGTTAGGAGACAAAAACCATATAGAAAGATAAACATGGAAAGTTTAATATTAAAAGTTATTAAACTATACTAAGTGAGTAACTATAAGACATAGGCAAATTGTATATGGTACCCTAGGGCTGAGGAAGAATATCTAAGGAAGGATAAAACTTGGGAGGGGGCCTCGTCCCCAGGGCTGGGGTTCAGACCATCTAGAAGAAAGCATAGTTTGTTACACTAGATAACTCAGAAATGAACTGGGTTTCCCAGACTGGAGCTGTTCTGCAGTTGCTGGGCAATTAGGAAGCAACTCTGTGGAGTGCAGATAAGGAGCAGGTACTCTGCAATGGTAAAGGATAGAAACCTTCTGGGCACAGTCAAAGCAAGCAAGGCTTACAGAGGGAGCAGTGGCTGGCTTGATGGAAATCCTCTGGGGCACTGGCAGTTTGCACAAGAACTTACAAAGGGAAATGGAGCACTGATTCAGACAGGAAGGCTTTAGAGTGCTAATTTCCATGTCAAGTGCACAGCAATTAGGTTATTGCCAGGCCAAGGTTGAAAGGTTACCAAAGGACCATGTTTTCTGGGCACATGACTGGGATAGAGATTCGCCTTATACCCACACTGCTAGCCCACTAGGCATCAGCCACACAAGGTAGGAGAGCACCTTCCTCCTGCAAGGTCCCTCCAGTGCCCTCTACTGAGAATGCTTAACACAGGTCTCACTTTAAAGGAGAAAAACACTAAAAGAAACTGAAAGTTGAATTTGAAGCCGAGAGGCAATAATTTGATAAGTGGCACACAGGTCATGAGAGCCAATAAATTCCATTTTTGTTTTAGACACTTTCTACTGTATTTTCTGAATATTGCATTTGAAAGACTGATGACTGATATAAGACCCAGTCCTCATACCATCAATAGCTAAGTTGAGTTTTTCATTGAACATTGCATTCTTTCCTGACAGTCTTTCTGCCACCATTTCCTATCCAAAATCTTTCTGCCCAGGTGTCGTTTTTTTAGTTAGAATCCTACTTTTGTCACTGATGTACATGTTAGCCTATCAATAACATTTTTATTTTAATAAGAGCATTCAAGAAAATGAGGGTTTTAAAAGAAAAGGATGATGGAGTTTTTAGGTACCTTGACTAGTTGATAAAAAAATACTTTAGGGACATTGGTACTTTGGGTTCTTCTCTGATAATTACACTATTATCTATAATATAGTCACAATTTTCCAGTCTTTCAATTCTGTCTGGTCCTTCTAGAATTCTACAGTGGCAACAAAACATGACCTAATAAGGAATGATTTATTTTCGGTATGAAAGAAAAGAAATCTAAGTAAGCAAAGACTATTTAGGTAAAAAGACAATTGCTTTTTATGCTTTTTTAAAAAAAAATAAACAGAACTGCCAGGGACTAGAATTAAGCAGGCAAAAATTTTACTCAATACTCTTAGTGATTAAAATACTTATTTTATGGAGGACTCCAAGGGATTTATAAAAGTCCTTAATTGGACAATACTGGCCTTTTGAAAAGCTGGATTTTAAAATTTAGGTATATTTTATATTTATATGATGTTTTTAGTAAACATCAGTAATTTTTCCTAAACTCCTTAGTAGTCCTGTATATATAATGGTAAAGCTGGTCATTTTTATTTCTTGATAAGTGTTTCTTAGTCCTAGGGCTTTATAACCACAAAGTTTATTATTAAAAAGTTTTAGTTCACCTCAAATACTTTCTGTATTATTTGGAAAAACTACCTAGGGGGAAATTCATGTAAGAAGAGTAAACCCAATTTAACAGAAAACATGGAAAATTGTTGACGAAGTGCTTTATGTGTGCGTGTGGTTGGCCCAGAGGAAGCATCGGACTGGCTCTGGGAGTGGGAGGCAGAGTGAAAAGATGCAGTGCCTCCTCCACTGTCTGCTTGTGTTGGATAAATGGATCATTTTATTGTCAGGTTGGTTGAGACTGAATGTCAACATTATACAGGAAGATCCCAAAGGTATGCAGTACAGGGGATGCTGTTGCAGCTTCCTTCGCTTGATGCTATTAAATGAGCTCACAGTCTATAAGATAAAACTTAGAAAATCTGAAGGTCAATAAGTGCCTAGTTTTACAGCATGAGTTTAAGCTCAAACTCTTCATAACGTTATGTGTGCTTCTATGGAAAAACCGTATCTAAAACAACACTCTGACAGATGAAATTTACCAGAGAAATGAAACAAAATTTACCTGTGAAGTGCTGTACCGATTGGTAGAGGTTTTTTTTCCTTTCAATAACAATAGGAGGGGGACCTTCAAGATGGCAGAGGAGTAAGACGTGGAGATCACCTTCCTCTCCACAAATACATCAAAAATACATCGACGTGTGGAACAACTACACAACACTGGCAGAAGACCTCAGACTTCCCAAAAGGCAAGAAACTCTCCCCATACCTGGGTAGGGCAAAAGAAAAAAGAAAAAACAGAGACAAAAGAATAGGGACGGGGCCTGCACATCTGGGAGGGAACTGTGAAGGAGGAAAAGTTTCCATACACTAGGAAGCGCCTTCACTGGCGGAGATGGGGGGTTGAGGGGAAGCTTCGGAGCCACGGAGGAGAGTGCAGTGCAGAGGGCAAAGTGGAGAGATTCCCGCACAGAGGATGGGTGCCGACCAGCACTCACCAGCCCGAGAGGCTTGTCTGCTCACCCGCAGGGGCGGACGGGGACTGGGAGCTGAGGCTCGGGCTTCAGTCGGATCCCAGGGAGAGGACTGGGGTTGGCTGCATGAACACAGCCTGAAGGGGCTAGTGCGCCACAGCTAGCCGGGAGGGAGTCCGGGAAAAAGTCTGGACCTGCCTAAGAGGCAAGAGACGATTGTTTCGGGGTGCGTGAGGAGAGGGGATTCAGAGTACCGCCTAAACGAGCTCCAGAGATGGGCGTGAGCCGTGGCTATCAGCTCGGATCCCAGAGACAGGCATGAAACCCTAACGCTGTGCTGCAGCCACCAAGAAGCCTGTGTGCAAGCATAGGTCACTATCCACACCTCCCCTCCTGGGAGACTGTGCAGCCCGCCACTGCCAGGGTCCTGTGATCCAGGGACAACTTCCCCAGGAGAACACATGGCGCGCCTCAGGCTGGTGCAACTTCACGCTGGCCTCTGCCGCTGCAGGCTCGCCTCACATTCCAATTATAACTACCTACATACCCCTCCCTCCTCCTGGCCTGAATGAGCCACAGCCCCCTAAGCAGCTGCTGCTTTAACCCCATCCTGTCTAGGCGGGAACATATGCCTAAGGGCGACCTACATGCACAGGTGGGGCCAAACCCAAAGCTGAACCCCAGGAGCTGTGCGAACAAAGAAGAGAAAGGGAAATCTCTCCCCAGCCTCAGGAGCAGTGGATTAAATCCCCACAATCAACTTGATGTACCTGCATCTTTGGAATACCTGAATAGACAATGAATCATCCCAAAATTGAGGAAGTGGCCTTTGGGAGCAACTGTAGACTTGGGGTTTGCTGTCTGTGACTGGTTTCTGATTTTTATGTTTATCTCAGTGCAGTTTTTAGGGCCTATTATCATTGGTAGATTTGTTTATTGGTTTGGTTGCTCTCCTCTTCTTTTTTTTAATTATTATTTTTTATTTTAATAATTACTTTTAATTAACTAATTAATTAATTTCATTTTTTCTCCCTTTTCTTCTGAGTCATGTGGCTGACAGGGTCTTGGTGCTCCGGCCTAGTGTCAGGCCTGAGCCTCTGAGGTGGGAGAGCCAAATTCAGGACACTGGACCACCAGAGACCTCCCGGCCCCACATAATATCAATAGGTGAGAGCTCTCCCAGAGAACTCCATGTCAACGCTAAGACCCAGCTCCACCCAACAGCCAGCAAACTCCAGCGCTGGATGCCGAATGCCAAACAACTAGCAAGACAGGAATACAATGACACCCATTAGCAGAGAGGTTGCCTAAAATCATACTAAGTTCACAGACACCTCAAAACACACCACCGGACATGGCTTTGCCTACCAGAAAGACAAGATCCAGCCCCACAAACCAGAACACAGGCACCAGTCCCCTCCACCAGGAAGCCTACACAAGCCACTGAACCAACCTCACCCACTGGGGGCAGACACCAAAAACAATGGTAACTATGACCATGCAGCCTGCGAAAAGGAGACCCCAAACACAGCAAGTTAAACAAAATGAAAACAGAGAGAAATATGCAGCAGATGAAGGAGCAAGGTAAAAACCCAGCAGACCAAACAAATGAAGAGGACAAGGAATCAATAACAGAATAGCTGAACAGGTATTCAGATAAGAACAGAAGAACAGATAAGTGACTTGGAAGATAAAACAGTGGAAATAACTACTACAGAGCAGAATAAAGAAAAAAGAATGAAAAGAATTGAAGACAGTCTCAGAGAACTCTGGGACAACATTAAACTCACCAACATTCGAATTATAGGGGCCCCAGAAGAAGAAGAGAACAAAAAAGGGACTGAGAAAATATTTGAAGAGATTATAGTTGAAAACTTCCCTAATATGGGAAAAGGAAATAGTCAATCAAGTCCAGGAAGTGAAGAGTGTCCCATACAGGATAAATCCTAGGAGAAACACACCAAGACACATATTAATCAAACTATCAAAAATTAAATACAAAGAAAAAATATTAAAAGCAGCAAGGGAAAAGAAACTAATAACATACAAGGGAATCCCAATAAAGTTAACAGCTGATCTTCCAGCAGAAACTCTGCAAGCCAGAAGGGAGTGGCAGGACATATTTAAAGTGATGAAAGGGAAAAACGTACAATCAAGATTAATCTACCTAGCAAGGATCTCATTCAGATTTGACGGAGAAATTAAAACCTTTATAGACAAGCAAAATTTGAGAGAATTCAGCACCACCAGACCAGCTTTACAACAAATGCTAAACAAACTTCTCTAGGCAGGAAACACAAGAGAAGGAAAAGACCTACAATAACAAACCCAAAACAATTAAGAAAATGGTAATAGGAACATACATATCGATAATTACCATAAATGGAAATGGATTAAATGCTCCAACCAAAAGACAGAGACTGGCTAAATAGACCCGTATATATGCTGTCTACAAGAGACCCACTTCAGACCTAGGGACACATACAGACTGAAAGTGAGGGGATGGAAAAAGATATTCCATGCAAATGGAAA
>NC_041217.1:123140087-123140455 GCF_002837175.3 Physeter macrocephalus
CTGGCACAAAAACAGAAATACAGATCAATGGAACAGGATAGAAAGCCCAGAGATAAACCAAACCCATGCACAAATGGTCACTTTATCTTTGATAAATGAGGCAAGAATATACAATGGAGAGAACACAGCCTCTTCAATAAGTGTTGTTGGGAAAACTGGACAGCTACATGTGAAAGAATGAAATTAGAACACTCCCTCCATAGATGCAGAAAAAGCTTTTGACCAAATTCAACACTCATTTAGGATAAAAACTCTCCAGAAAGTAGGCAAAGAGGGAACCTACCTCAACATAATAAAGGCCATATATGACAAACTCACAGCCAACATCATTCTCAATGGTGAAAAACTGAAACCATTTCCACTAAGAT
>NC_041217.1:123140478-123197600 GCF_002837175.3 Physeter macrocephalus
CAATATCAAAAAAACAAACAACCCAGTCCAAAAATGGGCAGAAGACCTAAACAGACATTTCTCCAAAGATATACAGATGGCCAACCAACACATGAAAGGATGCTCAACATCACTAATCATTAGAGAAATGCAAATCAAAACTATAATGAGGTATTAACCTCACACCAGTCAGAATGGCCATCATCCAAAAATCTACAAACAATAAATGCTGGAGAGGGTGTGGAGAAAAGGGGATCCTCCTACACTGTTGGTGGGAATGTAAATTGTTAAACCCACTAAGGAGAACAGTATGCAAGTTCCTTAAAAAACAAAAAATAGAGCTACCGTACGACCCAGCAATCCCACTACTGGACATATACCCTGAGAAAACCATAATTCAAAAAGAGCCATGTACCGCAATGTTCATTGCAGCTGTATTTACAATAGCAAGGACATGGAAGCAACCTAAGTGTCCATCGACAGATGAATGGATAAAGAACGTAAGACACAGATGAAAGAAATTAAAGACAAAACAAACAGATGGAGAGATATACCATCTTCTTGGATTGGAAGAATCAACATTGTGAAAATGACTATACTACCCAAAGCAATCGATAGATTCAATGCAATCCCTATCAAACTACCAGTGGCGTTTTTCACAGAAGTAGAACAAAAAATTTCACAATTTGTATGGAAACACAGAAGACCCCGAATAGACAAAGCAGTCATGAGAAAGAGAAATGGAGCTAGAGGAATCAGGCTCACTGACTTCAGACTATACTACAAAGCTACAGGGGTAGGACAGGAATAAAGAGCAGACGTAGAGAATGGACTTGAGGACAAGGGGATGAGGAAGGGTAAGCTGGGACGAAGTGAAAGAGTAGCATTGACATATATACACTACCAAATGTAAAATAGATAGCTAGTGGGAAGAAGCTACATAGCACAGGAAGATCAGCTTGGTGCTTTGTGACTACCTGGAGGGGTGGGATAGGGAGGGTGGGAGGGCGATGCAAGAAGGAGGAGATATGGGGATATATGTGTACATATAGCTGATCCATTTTGTTATACAGCAGAAACTAACACAACATTGTAAAGCAATTATACTCCAATAAAGGTGTTTTAAAAAATTTTTTTAAAGTAAAAAAAACCCCAAAACAATAGCAACAGTCACTTAGAATGTGTGAAAAGTCCAAGCCCTAACAGTGGATGGTAATTTAATTTGAAATATCAGAAATACATTCTATGTTCATTTAGAAAATTGTGACTGGGTTACATATAAGGAACATTCATCTATTCACTCCACAAAAATTTATTATCTATTATATGCCAGTAGACCATGGCTCCTGCCTGTGTAATAGTCTGTCTAGCATATGAGAAAGTTTTGTTGTTGTAAACATCTGTGATTATCATGTGTTAAATGGGCACCACACTTTAAGAAGAACATAATAAAAATAATAATCATTTTTATTTAGTAATATAATTTCCAAAAAAGTTCATATATATATAATCAGTGATAGTATCCAATATATTTACTGACTGGTACAGCAAGGCTCCACAAACCAAAATGTAAATAGAATAAGATTGATTTTGGGAGAAATCTGTGGAGTACAGAATCTCAGCCATTATGTCCACTTGTATGTGTGGTTTGAAAGTTTCCACAGAGCCAGGGACAGGACATTAAAATGGAATGTGTTGCCACATCATAAGCAAGATGAGGGCTAACAAGAATTCATAATATTGGCAAATAGAAATTGATCATTAATTCATATTTACTACATGTCTACTATGTGTTAGAAACACATTTGGAGGTATAGAAGAAGTAAAATAAGTCCTAGGATGATGGCAGGAATTTGGAAGGAAAGAAACAGGATGATCCAGAAGGAGAAAGAATAAATGAACTTCAAGGAGATGTCGTGAAGGAAATTTTTCACAACTATCACAGCTACTTCCTCTGTGAAGTATTCAAGGTAATCTGCTAAGAGAAAATAGTGCAGCATTAAGTGCAAAAGTTGTTAAGAGTAGTAAAAAATTACCAGCATAGGGAATGGGTAAGGCTATGTTAAGATTTGCTAGACAATACTGAGAGTCAGTAGTTGGAAATCATAAATGTATAAGGCAGGCAATCAGCATGGTTATATGATTTGTTTCAGTATTATTCAATGCCTAGTTCCAGGATCAGAACAAACAGATGGTTAGATTGTTCTAGAATTGAGGATTAGGATAATGGAATAACAAGGTCATATGAGTGTTGAGAACTGAGAGTACTGGTGAGAGAGATTCAGCTGAAGTACCATGGGTTGACAGCTGGATTGAATAAGGAAATGAAGCCAAAGGAGGCTTATCGATCAAGAACATATGAAGCAAACGAAGTAGGAGAATCAATGAGAGTGAAGAGCAGCTGCTTCCCTGCATAAAACCTGCAGAAGGGCATTCTGCAGCCTGGAAGAAGAGTTTAATTTACTTCTGATAACAAGGCTTTCTATAATCATGTTTGCCTAGCCAGCTCATTTCTTATTCCTTCACCCAAATACTACCAGGAATCCACATGTCCTGGCATACCCAATGACTATGCTGCTTCCTGTTTTCAAGTCACTGCTGTTCTTTCTGAAGAGCTCTTTCTCTTCTCCTAAATCCCCATTCACCTGATGAACTTCTCAGCCTTCAAGACTCATCTCAAGAATCTTTTCCTGTGCTTCCCTGGTGGCGCAGTGGTTGCGCGTCCGCCTGCCGATACAGGGGAACCGGGTTCGCGCCCCGGTTCTGGGAGGATCCCACATGCTGCAGAGCGGCTGGGCCCGTGGGCCATGGCCGCTGAGCCTGCGCGTCCGGAGCCTGTGCTCCGCAACGGGAGAGGCCGCAACAGAGGGAGGCCCGCATACCACAAAAAAAAAAAAGAATCTTTTCCTTTTTAAAGTCTCCTGTGGTAATCTGTCTGCAAAAAAGAGCTACGAATTTTCATACCATCCCAGTACACTCACGCCATTACTCCAACAAAAAACCCTTGATTATGGGCAAGCCAATAGAATGCAAAAGAACTGGCACTGTGCCAGTTCCAGCTTAACACAACTACCATTCTATAAATTTCAGGCTATCCTGCATGGAGTATAAGATATCATGCAGAGAAGGCCAAGGGAGGAGAGTTGATATATAGCACCCATACCCCCAGACATGTAAATAAGACCTTCCTGGCCCTCCCTGCCCATTCTAGCCACCAGTTGAATGTAGGTGGAGCCCAGTCAACCCACAGAATGGTAAGAAATAAATCAGTGCTATTTTAAGCCACTAAATGTGGGGTTTTAGTTATATAATTATAGATTAATGATATATCTCCCATTTTCAACTCAAGTGCAACTGCTCAAACTTTCCACTGTATCACACTACTGTACCTAAAATATACCTCTATTATTTTACTTACCACACTAGGATTGCAAAAAATGTTTGCATATCCATTCCCTTCCTATTCTGTGAAATATCTCAGTAAAATTTTGTGAATATATATATATATATATACATATATATATGTATCTCCTAAATCCTAGCACACAACATATGATAGATACTCAATAAATTATGTGAACTAAGTTGAATCTAAATTGAGTTAGTGGGAGGGAGAGAGGGAGAAATAAAGACGCTATGCTCAGTCATTGGAATTTCATGGTTAAATATTTCATAAGTGGAGCAGTTTCTAGAAAAATATGGAAACATGTTGGAGGTGAAGTTGGCTCAGGTACAATCTAGGAATTGAGGTAAGAGTGGGTGCATCATTGAGGATGTGGACTTGTGGCCTAGTATGGTGATGGAATTTGTGTAGAGTGGAAGATGGTGATCCTGAATGGGGAGAGATTGTGAACTTCAGAAAAGGAGAGGCTGTGAGTGACAGGTTTTCACAATTACAACAATGCTCTTAAAGCAACAGTGGACAATTAAGATGATGAGGGTCCAATCTTCTGCCCAACATACGCTCAGAGAAAAAGTAAATCTGTACTCCGTAAGCGTATTATAAGTAAGTATATTATTCTGGTTTTCCAATAAGCCATTTGAGTGCACCTTCTCAGTCTCCTCCCCCTGAATCCTTTTGTTCCATAGCCACTGAAGGCTTTCTGCTCAATCCTCTTCCCTACACCTATTCTCTGGGCTACCTGAGTCACTCTTATGGCTTCAACCATCACTTAATCTGAACTTTCTCACCCCGTAGCTTTCATGAGCTTCAGGACTGTTATTTCCAAATCTCTTCTGAATATCTCCACTCTCTGGCCTTTCGGATATATCAAAGTCAAGATGTTAAAGCACAAACTGATTATTTTCTATTCAAACCATTATTTTCCTCCTGTATTTCCCAGCCCAGTAAATGGCATCACTGCCCACTTGGTCAGTATAGAAAGAAACAGCACAATGGTTACAAACTTGGGTTCTGGGAATAGTCAAATAGAATGTAATTGAATCTGTCCTTCATAGATTACTACCCACATGATAACTGGCAAATTTCTTAACTTTTCAAAGCTTCAGTTTTTGTCATGTTATAATCCTCAAAAGCTTGTGAAGAGGATTATATAAATGCCTATCCAAACCCTCAAAACTAAACAGGCAAACTGGACCTCTTGAAGCCATCCTTAACTTTTTCCCCTTCCCTTAGCACCCAACTCTCCCAAGCAACTGACCACAAAGCTCTATTAATTGTTTCTAAAAGGTATCTTGGGACTTCCCTGGTGGTCCAGTGGGTAAGACTCCAAGCTCCCAATGCAGGGAATCTGGGTTCGATCCCTGGTCGGGAACTAGATCCCACATGAATGCCACAACTAAGAGTCCGCATGCTGCAACGAAGATCTCGTGTGCCACAACTAAGACCTGGCGCAGCCAAAATAAATAAATAAATAAACTTTTTTTTTAAAAAAAGGTATCTTAAAATATGCCTTTGTCCATTGTCACTTTCACTGTCCTAGCATAATACTGAAACGTACTTCAAATGTCCATTACTAATCTAGCCTAAACTGCCTTTCACACCAGTGTCAGAGATAGCTTTTCAAAAATACAAATCATATCACATCCTTGTCTTCACTTTCAAATTTTTTCCATTGTTCATTTCCCACTAAAGTAATGCCAAACTAAAAAAAAAAAAAAAAGTAATGCCAAACTCTTTAGAATCTTATATTTGCCATCTTTCCCTGATTTACCTTTACAGTCTAACTGTACATCATTTCTCACCATTCCCTAGATTTTACACTGTCATTCTCCAAACATACTCTTCTGCCTTCATGTCTATTTCCTTTCCTACATCCTCAGTCCTCACTTCTCCTCTGAGAATTCTTGCTCAGGCTCAAATATGATTCCCTCTGTGTTGTCTTCTCAGAACCCCCAAGGACATAGATTGCTCCCTCATCTGTTTTCCCATAGGACTGTATACAAACCTGTCATAGCCTTTATCACACTACAATATAGCTATTAATTTATTTGTCTATCTGTCCAGCTAAACTCTGATCTCCTCCTCAGAGACAGGAATAGTGAAATATTTATTATGGCATTACCAATCTCTAACATAGTTCCTGGAATACACCAGTACATGTGAGATGCTTGATAAATTGAGAGAATGGATGAATGAATGAATGAACAAAGAAACTATGTAGCCTGAATGGTTCTGGCTCTACATTATTTAAATATGAATTAAATTCAAATAGTTCCAGTACATAAAAAGAGAAAATCCTGAAACTTAGACACTAATTTGAAATACATGATCTACAAGTATTTTTCCCAACTCCAAAATTCTGTGATATGATCATAAACTGAGCTAAAGCTTTTCTCCAGGCAAGTAGGATTAGAATTTTGTCTGGGACACAAAAATTTGTAGAATGAGGTCTAGTGAGTTGTTTAGGGTGTGTTTCTAATTAATTCTATCATATTACCTTTAATAAATTATGTTTTGTGAAGTTTATACTTTTCAATTTAGCAAAATTGAATTATGCACAATAGTTGATCTTTCAAAATGACGACATAGGGAAGAAAGTGTTTTTTCCTAAAATCTTGTCAGTTTGAGTGACATGTGAGTACCCAGCACTAAGCATCTGTTAGGGGAAATCTTATTGTTCCGTGTCTGTCACTAGAAAATTGGAACAAACGTTGCAAGACCTACACACTGAAAATGTTATGATGTGTTTTTAAAACTGCTTTCCACAGAAGGTCCTTTATTTTATTAGAAAATTATAAGCAAACAAGTCTTGTTTAATGGCTTTCAAAATATAAGCACATTTCATGTCAAAATTGTTTTACTCTCAACTGCTTACTTGTGTGAGAAATCTGTCAAGCCCTGGTGCCCAAGAAAATAGGGTACCATGGCAGAAGATTTTTTGCTGAAGGAAGTAATGTATGCTCAATTAAACCAATACAGCGTGTGTAATGGTCTGATTCCATCTTAGGAAGAACTGTCAGCTTTCTGTTCTGGGATCAGAATTTTCATAATGCCTGGACTTTTGGTGAATTCTATGTAACAAGTGACACAGTCTTGAGCTTGTATCTCAGAGAACGTTGGGCTCTTATTTTTTCTCCTTTCAATACTCAAATATTCTTGGGAATTTTACCTTTCTTCCTGATATCCTCTCTGTCTCTACTCCTTTTCCATACTGCTTTTAACTTGCTAAATATTTTAACAATTAAATATTCAGTCAGTTTTTCAGGGGAATCAATGGTTGGTTGTGGTGTTATTTTATTTGAGAGTCATTCCCAAGTGTTTTAGCTCTTCAAATATCAAAAAATGTGTGCTTCAAAATGAATAGATGCTAATAAAATATGGTGAAAAAAATCCTCGAGCACCCCAATGTCCCCTTATAGTCTATGCTATTTGACAAGTTTACAACAACCTGTTTCTGTAAGCGGAGATCACTAACAGAACTTTCCCCCAAAAAAGATGACAATAAATATATAACACTTAAGATGCATGTTTTTCTAGATAGTCTAAAAAAGATGACTTCTAAACATAACATAATAATATTTTATGTTACTAAACTGCCATCTACTGTGCTTGTTCACCCAGTACACAATACCATCTTTTACAGGCTTGTCTTTTTCAATGAATACGTGAATTTATCCCCCAGCTGCTTCTTGACATTCTTTCTTTCCCTTGTTCTAGCCATGTGTACTCCTTAAAGACCAGGAAAAAAATTATTTCAACTAATTATAGTCCTACCAAAGCCTTTCACATCATTTTAAGACTCTGATTATACACAGTGCCATGAAGACATGTCAGTTTGAGACAAGAAGAGGTTTAGAGAGGTTTACACTTTGCAGAGTGCCACCTGTCTCCAAAGGGCACAGTCATTAAGAAGCTCCAGGTGCACGTTGTGGGAGCAAAACAACATAATGAAGTCCTTTGCCTCCTTGTGCACCTTGTGATTAATAACATTTCCCTTCAGTTGTAGCAGACTGCGCACCATGTTCGCTGCAAGAAACCTGGAATACCAGTCTATTTTTCTATCTTTCTCTAAATAGAATAAATTGCCATTTATCTATGACATGAATCAGAAGAATATACAAAATAGGGTATTTCTGCCACAATCTACTTTTATAAGAGCAGCTAAAAAGCCAACTGAATGATATTTATTCAATAAGCAACATTTAATATGTATCACTGATCGAATTCTACCTAATCCTTTGTATCCTATATCCACACATGTAGAAATATAATTGATATCTATACTGATAACCCAAAGGCGTTGTAAAATTCCAAGTTGCTTCATGAATCATAGAAATGGGAAAGAAAACTGACATTTATCAAATACCTATTATTTACTAGACATTTTCACTAGCACTATCACATTTTATCCACATAACAGCCTGGTCAGGTAAATATTGTTATCCTCATTTTCATGACTGAATGGGATTGAGGCTCAGAGAGATAATAAGAACCAACACTTATTGACTGCTTACTATTTTCCTGGCATTGTGTTTATTAATTTAAAGGTATTGCCTCAATTAATCCTCAGACCCACATTGTGGAGTAGACGCTATCAATATTCTCCTTTATTAGGGGTGACTCAGAGAAGTTAAATAACTTGCCCAAGATCACACAAATAATATGTAGTAAAGCCAAGATCTGAACCCAGGCAAACTGTTTCCAATGCCTGTACCATTAACACCAACATTATGTGTGTGACTGTACTTTAACATTAAATGAGTTATATTATTATTTTGTTTTTGAAAATTGGGAATACATGTTTGGTACACGTGGTAACATTCAACTAATCTAACTCCCCTACTAATAGCTATTAATACTTGTTCCTTATTATGCACTTACCGTCAAGCATTTTACATGCGTCATCTTGTTTGAAATTCACACACATATATAATATTATCCCCATTTGACTCTGATAAAACTAAAGTTTGGAGAATAACAATAAGAATAATCACAGCAGACACTTACATGGCACTTACAATGTGCTAGACACTCTTCTCTCAAAGAGTTTAAAATATAGTACTTATTTAATTCTGACAACAACAAAATGATGTATTATTATTCCTACTATACAGATGAGGAAACTGAGAGGTAGCATTTTGACCTTTACTGTGAAAGTGAAGAATTGGTCCCATTATGTTTTTTAAAATTACCTCTCCCGTATCCACCTCCACCCTGGGGCCGTGTCAGGTCGGGGAGGGGGAGCCATTGGTGCAGGGCCAGTTTTGTCAGCAGAGCAGAAATTCCAGTCCCAAAAGCCCATGATTTTAACCACTACTCTAAACTGTGGAACAATTTAAAGTAGTCATTCCTTGTTTATTGCAGCAAATGTTAGCAACATGCCTTAACTATAATAGCATTCATCACAATGAAACATTTTGTTGCATACCCAGTAATATAAATTATGCACATTTGGTACGGAGTAGGAGGGAATCAAGCCTGTACAATTTCACACCGGTCAGGCTTGTGCAGTTTCAACGAGGGCAAAAATAAAATTCCTTTCTTCATGTGTTCTACAAATATTGAGCGCTATGTTCCAGGTACTGACGTTAAAGAAATAAATAAGATTTATTCACTATCTATGAGGAATTTGCAATATATAAAACAAATAGGTAATTACAACCTAAAGGGATAGTTGCTAAAATAGAGTTCTGCTTTCTAAGCCAAAGCCAAAGCCACAAACCACTATGTGTTACCTTGCCACACAGCCCCAAAAGAGGTTACACACAGGATACAGCTGGCAAAAGAAGAGGAAGGTAGAAGAGCATTCCTCCATACTGATAGGGTAAGACGGTTAAAAATACTGTTATAAAATGGTACAGATTTGCAGGGCAGAAATAGAGACACAGACGTAGAGAACAAACGTATGGATGCCAAGGGGGGAAGTGGCGGGGGGGTGGTGGTGGTGGTGGTGGTGGAATGAACTGGGAGATTGGGATTGACATGTATACACTGATATGTATAAAATAGATAACTAATGAGAACCTGCTGTATAAAAAAATAAACACAATAAAATTCAAAAAAATACTGTTATAACAGTTACAATCATATTTAAAGTTCCAATAATGTTTATGTGTGAACTAGAGGTAGAATTCACTTTCTCTCCCCATCCCTTACCCAGGCCCCTTTAATTCCCTCCATCTATCAGCTCTCATTGTCTCTCCTTGACTTCTTTTTGTGAGTGTTCTCTCTAGATATTGGCTCTCACACTCCCATTTACCAGCTTAGAAACTCAAATGGAGAGAGAACTTCTCTCTCCCAACATTCCTAATCAAATCCTAGGTAATAATTCTGACTGGTCTTTCCTGATTCACATATTCATTCTTCAACCAAACACCATGACCAGGCAAGCTAACACACAGGATTGGATTATCAAATCAGGCTCACAGAAATCAGAGATTTTTACCTAGCATCAAGATTTACTAAAAATTCCAAGAGTACAGGCAATCAAGAGACAAAGATAAAGCAGTGAAAGGTCTGGGACATTCTTGCCAGGTCCTTCCTATCCACTAGCCCAGAATAATAGACAAGTCCTGTGTGAAGCTTTGCAGATTGTTATTTCACAGAGTGAAGCATGTCATTTCTAAAACATCTCCATTTTATACCTCAGAGAGTTGTGTAGCTTACATGACATTCTCTTGGGAGGCCATGTCCCATAAATCAATAGATTCCAGATCTACTTACTGTAAGCAATCCTTACCAAGGGAGAGCCTCCTCAGGGCATTCTGCAGATAAGGCTCCTCCTGCTGTCTAAAATCATTACTCTATTTACCTGGAAGTCCAGTTGAGGAGATTAGACCAGATCACCTCCCTTCTTTGCTTTTTCCTAGTGCTATCTTTCAGGTAAAGTAAGGGAATGTCACAAGCCAGCTACTATACTTCTTCCTCCCCTTCAGGAGACCGGGCATTCTGACTGGATGGCCTGGGACAAGAATCCCACACTGGGCTTGGGGTTAAGGGGAGCACCATGATTGACCTTCCCCCACAGAAGCCCCTGGAGTATGAGATTGCAACAGGAAAGCACATTAAGCAGATATAAACTGTGACTGCTTTGGTATGGTCTACTATCTGTCCAGATAACAGACCTTTAAGATTTCTAGCAATGTACAACTTTCCTGTTCCAAAACTTTATTTTTCTCTAGATTCTAGCTGTGAAAAACTCTCCAGTTATGTCCTGTGGCTCACTGAATGAAGGCAAAAGAAAAAGTAGTGACAGCAAAGAATGGGAACAACTATACCCAATCTTGTAGTCTGTGGGAAAGTCAAAGAAATGCCTAATAAAACCTCATAAGGAATCTTACAAAGAATATCTCAAGCAAGTATTTTCCATCCAATTCTCTTAATGTCCTCACATCCATTTGCCTACAGAAATTCTAATACAGCAACTGAATTTCTTTAACCTTATGTAGGGGGCACAAACAGCTACCCTACTGACCTAATACTCCAACAGGCATTTTTTTGTTTGGCTAAAACAGTATTTATTTTTAGGTTAAATTGGAATGTCTCTGAATAGTCTGTCACAGTCTCTTTCACTACCTAGTGTCTTACACTGGCCTGCTCTACTCATTTATGCTACTGCCTTGTCCCTGTAAACATTTGAGGTTTTTGAGCCATGGTTTAAGGTCTTGACTTCGCTAAACTGAAAATTCCTTTGAAAAGAATGTATACCTAAATTGTTTTTAGTTATTTACATCAGTATAATGCCCATAATACCCTCTAATTATGCCCATACTACACTTAAGACACTACTTCCTATCTCTTTACATATCTGTATTCATTTGCAGTCTGTGAGTTCCTTAAAGAAAGAGGCTGTGATATCGTCCTCTTTGTACCTACATCTAGCCTTGTCTTGTTGAGTGAATGAATAAATTAATGAATGAATATGCTGTTAGCATCAAGCATCCCATTCCTCCTGTGACGTGGGACACCTGTGAAGTCCTGTGGCAGCTAAAATATCTTATCTTTGTCATAGATTGATGGCAGACTTTAACAAACTTTTATTCTGATATTTTTCCCACAAATTTGCATGTAATCTCAGTAATTACCCACTTTTTTTTTAAACACACGTGGTCTAGAAAGTACTGCATTAAACTTGCAACTGACACCTTATACTTGCTTTGCCTTTCAGCCTCCAGCAGGGACAGCCTCCTTGACCTAATTAGATTCTCCACTCCCACTCCCACATGGCTAGTAAATACTATAATTAATTTATAAAGGACTCTGAAACACCAGCTGGCAATAATTTCCTATTGAACAGAACAAAAAGAGTATTTAAATTGTAGGATATCTGTGAAATGTATATGTGTGTATACTTACATCTTTTAATCCACTGAATTTCCAGGAATGTCAAATTGTGAAGAGTACTAAGTAAACGATGTTTAATAATTTCTTGTCATTTCTTTCAGCACATTAATTTTAAATTGTAGAAAGAAATCTGTGCAACAAAAAATTCTTAGAGACGTATATTTGGGGTATGTGAGATTTGCATGTCTATGAATATTCACACACATCCCAAGCACTATAATAAACTATGCTGTTCTTAAAAGAATGTGAAGGAGAAAAAGGTGGACAGTTAGTTTAAGGATTTCTCAATGCCTTGAGGTAGTGACAAGTGTAATGACCATCTGCTGGAGTATTTGCCTATTCAAGAGCTGTGGTAGGCAGAATTTTTAAGATGGCTCCTAAGATTCTTGCTCCCTGGTACACATGCCCTGTATTATACCCTCCCTTTGAGAGTGGGCAGGACCTGTTAATGTGATGGGATGTCACTCCTTTAATTAGGTATACTATAGAGCAAAGGTGATGGAACCATTTCTCCCAAGATTACATTATGTCATACAAGACTACATTTGTGGTGATGGTTGTAATAGTAATGGTAGCAGCAGGAACAGATTGTAAAGAAATTCTCCTGCAGGCTTTGGTAAAGTAAGCTCCACGTTGCAAGAGGGCTGTGTGATCAGAGCCTGAGGGCAGTCTCTGAGAGCTGAGAGAAAATCCTGGCTGACATCTGGCAAGAAGACAGGGACCCCAGTCCTCTAGCTACTAGGAACTAAATTTTATCAACAACCTGAATGAGTTTGGGAGATGACCCTTAGCCTCAGATGAAACTGCACCTCCAGCTGATACCTTGATTACAATCTGGTGAGACCCTAAGCAAAAATAAGCCATACTCAGACTTCTGACCAGCAGAAACTGACAGATAATGAACTGTGTTGCTTTAAGCAGCTAAATTTGTAATCTGTTAACACAGCACTAGAAAACTGGTATGAAAACCAACTGCCACCCCACAGGTGCAAGTCCCAGAGCTTCTCGGGGACCTGGTGGATCCCATGCACAATGTGAGGGGGGTTTTGTCGAGAGGGCCCTAAAAGGGAGAAACAGGGACTGAGGCCAATAAAATCCTGGCACAGATTTAGGGTGTCCTGCCCAGAAGGGCCTGCTAACCTGGCCAGTCCCCAGAAGACAATAGAACATTTCAGGGCTTCCATTTCCAGGACCCACACAAGACTAGGTTCTGCCTCCCAGGCCCTGCCAGATGGTCCCAGGCACCACAGAGGACTGAGAACATTTGGAGGAAGGTTCTCCAAAGTGTCCCCCACACCCCATCCCCCAGAGGTGTAGGGCTGGGTTAATAGTCCCTATAGCTCAGGTCTAAGGGTGGTAACTGCATCTGTCTGTCCTGGAACTAAGTAGCAGGGGAAACTGGTCCGTAAAAAGAAAATTATGTGTAAGCAGAGACAGCGACAAGAGAGAAGAAAGCATGCTGCTTGGATGCAAGATGACTTATTTTAGTCTCCTTCTGAATCTGTACTGCATTCTTGCCTTCCTATTCCATCAAATACCTTCTCTTTATAATATTAATTCCCTTCCCCCTTTCGTGATTTAAGCCATTTTATTTTTATTTTTGTTACTTGCAAGCATACAGAGCTCTAATACAATATTCGAAGCCAGATTCTTAGCTTTGTAGATTCGGAAACTCAAGTTTATCATTTCCACCAGGGCACATTAACCTCTTGGGGATCAATATGTTAAGAGGAGCCATAAAAAACTAATATGCACCTCAGAATGTCAATTTATCAATCTACGAAGAGAGCTATATCTATAAAGAAAAACTTGTATGGAGAATTCACTCTGGGTATTTCACCACGGCAGGTTAAATGCACTCAGGTGAGGAAATTACCAATCACAGGGTTGTTTGGTGAGCATACACAGTTGTCCCCTGGTGCCCTCGGGGGTATTGGTTCCTGAACCCTAGGCAGATACTAAAATTGGTGGATGCTCAAGTTCAATAGTTGGCCTTCCTGTCCACATCCGCAGATTCAACCAACCTGGGTTGTGTAGTAGTGTGCTTATTGAAAAGAAATTTGTGTATAAGTAGACCCGTGCAGTCCAAATTCTTGTGTTCAAGGGTCAATGATAATTAGAAGAGAATGAGTAGTCTTGAGGGATTTTTCTTTCAAGTTAGGATAATTGAAATTCCTTCTCTACTCTAGGAATATTTCTCTTTGAAAAACTAGTTGTAGTCCTTGAACTCAAATAGCTTTCTATTCTGGTCATTGCCAGATATATTCTTACATTTTGTCTACTGTTATCCTAGACTTATCTCAAGTCATCTTTCTGTTGACATATGATTCTCCCAGAAAAATTTTACTAACTATAGTTGATTAACTTTTTGGAACTTTAACTGCATGTTATTCACCACCTCTGGCATCTATTACCTGTGAGCCTTTAATTGAATAATAATAACCATTATTTATTGAGTTCTGTTTATCAGGCACCTAAGTGAGCTTTCTCATTTAATCCTTTTAGCAATTCTAAAATACTGATACTATTATCATCGTCTCTGTTTTCTAGATGAAGAAGCAAAATACAAATAGTTTAAGTGATTTGCCTAAGCTCACATAGTTAACAAGTAGTAGAGCTGAGATTTGAACCCAAGAAATCTGACTCCAGAGTCATCATATATTACACCTTATGGCCTTTCACAAGGTCCTTACAGTTTCTAAACCTTGATTTCTTATCTGTAAACAAAGCTAATAATATCTTTCCTAGGGGCTCCCCTGGCAGTCCAGTGGTTAGGATTCCATGCTTCCAAGGCGGGGGTGGGGTGGGGTCAGGGTGCGGGTTCCATCCCTGGTCGGCTGGTCAGGGAACTAGGATCCCACAAGCCTTGCAGTGAGGCCAGAAAAAACTTTCCTAAAGACTGCTGGGAGTCTAAATGTGACCATGGATGTACAGCTCTTAGTACACTACCAAATATACAGTAAACAGCTATTATTAAAATAATTCCCTCAGGAATATGGATCGGATTTGGGAGATTCCCGTTCACCTTAATATCACAAACACAAACCAGATTTTAGAGTGAGTTAATTCTATTTTCAGATGACTGATCTAAACAATCACATGCTAATCCTTCCAACCTCAATTCCAAATGATACTTTATTACCCAATTTCTAATTCTGAGTGCCTTCTGGAGGCCGCAGCCACCCAGCCCTCCATCTTGCAGACTGCACATATTGCTCTAAAACTCAGTCACAACTTCACACACTCCCCAACTTTGCCTAGGGTAACTGCTGTCCTAGTGACCTAAGAAGACTTTCACTTTCCACAAATTCCCAGATTAAAATTAGAGAATTACTTAGTTATGAGTATTAAGTTCACAGATTTATTTATTTATTTAAATTCCTTGTTCTTCTGAGTAAGACCTACTTATTTCAAGAACAAACATTTTATGGTTGCTTGTTAAGTTATAATTCGATATTTTATAACACAAGGATTTATATATTATAAATTTTTTTTTAAATTCTGGTCAGTTAAAAAATCATTATTTTAATATATTTCAATTGTAACTCATGCAGTGAATTTAAGTTTGGAACTTTATAAAGTTATTTTTCATTGTTTTTGAATAGCAGATTTTTTTCCTGCATGTGTCTGAACATGCAAGAACAAAATCTGCTTGATTTTTCTGTATTTTAAGAAAATTCTCTTAGTTTAGAAATGTAAACCTCAGAAGTTAGATCATTGCCACCTCAAACCCTCAGTTAACTGTAGAACTGAGAACAGATCTTTTCTTAATAGCTTTGTAACACATCTTAATATGAGTTATGGCAGATTCAACATCCCAACTGCAAGAAACCTCAACAGCCATTAGGGCCAGAAGGTATCCATATATCAATCATACTCAGAATGTCCCAGGGGAGTCTGTGATCACTCCCTTTGCCCCTAAAGGTAGTACAATATTTAGCCAGGATCTACTGAATGAGAAGGATAGGTGGGATATGGTGAAATGGGCAAATTTATTTATTTGTTTACACTTATTGAAGTTTTAAGAAAATGCCTAAATCATAAGTGCTACAGATAAATGAATTTTTATAAAATGAACATACCTATGGAACCAAAACCCAGACGATGACAAAGATTACCAGAACTCCAAAAAGCTCTTCATGTCCCCTTTCAGTCATTATCTCCTCCCCATTGCCTAGGATAACCATCATCTTAGATTAGTCTCACCTGCTTTTGAACTTCATGTAAATGGAATCATATAGCATGTGCTAGTGTGTATCTGGCTTTTCCAATTCAATATTTGTGTGTGTGTGCCTGTGTGTGTGTGTTTGTGTGTGTGAGAGAGAGACAGAGTAACAGCCATACTCTTCAATGTGGTTGCAATTTGTTTATTGTCATTGCTGTATATAGAATTTCACTGCGTGAACATGTAACAGTTTATTTACCCAGGCTACCATTCATAAGTAATTAGGAACTTCTAGTTTGGGGCTATTATGAATAGTGCAGCAATGAACATTATTATATACATCTTCAGCGAAATATGTGCATTTCTGTGGGGGATACACTTGGGAGTCGAATCTTATGGTCATAGGGTATGCATACGTTCAGATTTACTAGATTCTGACAAACATTTTCCAAAGTAAACGATCAACTGACACTTCCACTATCAGTGTATAAGAATTCTAGTTGTTTGACACCCTAACACTTGGTATTGTCTAAATTTTTCATTTTAATCATTCTGATGGATGCATAGTGGTAATTTGTATTTCCTTGACTTACAGTGCCAGCCAAAATGGAGTAAGACCACTACCGCCTATCTTTCCTACTGATTACAACTAAAAGTTCAAGGCAAAATACAAAAAGCAACTACCTGAGGACTCTAAAAAGTAAACAAAAACAGGCAGATTGGGGAGGAGAGTCAAAACTTAGAAAAATACCCTGTGTGGTTTGTTTTCTACTTTCTCTCACAGCTTTGACCTGAGGTCTGGCACCCAGTGAAACTGTGGTTTCACAAAGGAAGCAAAAACAGAAAGAAATCCCATATTTCTAGCCAGATGAATGGGGAAAGGGAGCTTCTGTGAGCTAAAGTCTGTGGGGGAATACTTGGCTTTTTTCCTCCTTTTTTCCCTCTGGGCTTGACCTGAGAGTTAGGGCCTAGGCTTGGACAGCTACACCACCAAGAAAAACCCTGCTTTCTAGACAAGGAAACTGGGAACAGGAGTTTCTACGGTCCAAAGAATTTGGAGGGAATTCATGTTTTGTTTTGCTCTTTTCTCTCACCTCTTTGCTCCAGTGTGGGCCCTAGTCAGATGCTGTAGCTATGGCACAAAGCTAAAACTCCAAGAGAAACCTCATATTTCTAGCAGGAAAAGGAGACCCTGCAAAACAAAGAATATGAGAGGAATATCAAAAAGGGGTGAGCTTGGGCTTCCCTGGTGGTGCAGTGGTTGAGAGTTCGCCTGCCGATGCAGGGGACACGGGATCGTGCCCCGGTCCGGGAAGATCCCACATGCCGCGGAGCGGCTAGGCCCGCGAGCCATGGCCGCTGAGCCCGTGCGTCCGGAGCCTATGCTCCGCAACGGGAGAGGCCACCTCAGTGAGAGGCCCGCGTACCGCAAAAAAAAAAAGGGGATGAGCTGGAGAAGGGAACTCCTTAATTCTATGTATGAATCCATGTAAGTCCTGTGCTCACACCTGAACTGATCATCTGCAGGGCAGACAAAAAGCTGCACAGCAAAAGATATGTTAACTGAACTACAATTTAAATTACTACCCAAGTTCCAAAATATTCCTGAGTGTTCTATGTATAGAACAGACTCAAAGAGCACAATAAAACCTTTGAAAACTGAACTGATATGGAACCAGCACCCACAAGTGAGCCTCAACTTGAGATACGAACCTAACTGGATTGACGGCCTCCTAAAACAAAACAAAACAAAAATCAACATTCCCCAAAGACTTTTATCAGGACCCAGAGTCTATGCAACATAAAATCAAAATGTCTTGGAGAAAAATCACAATTACTCAGGAATTCCCTGGCAGTCCCGTGGTTAGGACTCCGCACTTTCACTGCCAAGAGCCTGAGTTCAATTCCTGGTTGGGAAACTAAGATCTCCAAAGCTGTGCGGCAGAGGGGCGGGGGATCACAATTTCTCAATATATAAAGAACTGGAAAAATATGGCCAGCTTTTAAGGAAAAATCAACAGCTACCAACTGCTAGATAACCAAGATGTTACAATTACCAAAGACTTTAAAACAATTACAATTAGAGTAGATGAAGACATTGTCTCTAGATATATGCTGTACTCTAGAAAAATTCTTGCATTTTTGTATCCGAATTAATGACAAAACATGTGAAACAGAAGGGATAAACTGTCACACAAAGTAACATTACCAGTGTAGAGCAGTAAAATTAAGTACAGCTACATACAAATGTATGCAACAACCTAGGATGATTTAAAAGCACATTGCTGAACGAAAAAAAGTTGCAGACGATTACATAACAATAAACTATCCTTGTAAAGCTCAACCGTTTATCAAAGTTTAACATACATGTACACAAACGAAATTTTTAAAAGCAAAGGAATAAACCCAAAATACACGAGAGTGTTACCTCTGGAGGAAAGCAAGGGAATTGAATGGGAAAAGACAGGTAATTTTAACAATACTGGCAATATCCTAGTTCCAAAATTGCTGCTTGGTTCCCATGTGTACAATGCTTATCTGGTATACCTATTTACGTACCCCAAAACAATAAGTGTCTAAACGACATCCCGTGTCCATGGTGACAGAACAGTTCTCGAGCCTTTATTAAAATAACTTCTCCAGAAACACTAAGAGGCCACTACACCTCACCTTCTTAGCGCTGGTAGAAAACGCGCCTTTGCCAGCTTTTCACCGTCACTTCCGCCCCCGCCTCCCTAGCTCCGCCCATCTGAGCAGAAGTACTTGCCTTTCGGGTCCTCCCGCCTGTAGGGGGCTCTCCGAGGCTTCTAGTGCCACGGAGGCCTCCCGCCTAGGCTGTCCCGGCGGCGCCTGTTAGTTTAGCTCAGAGAATTTATTTGCATTGTAAGTCTTTCGGCTAGGAAAAAATCTCACAGGCATCTTATTCTGGAAAATAACGTTCAAACTCAATCCAGGCCGAGTGTTCTCACTGTCAAACCCTGTCGCAGTGGTGGGAAGGAGTCAGGCAGCGTGGGGACAGCCCCGGAGTGCCAAAAGTCCCCGGCCCACTTCCTCCTGTGAAGACGCAGCTGCGGGTGGCTGTGGTGGCGGCGTCCAAGATGTCGACCAAGAATTTCCGAGTCAGTGACGGTGACTGGATTTGCCCTGATAAAAAGTGAGTTTACGAAGGATCCCGAATTGGAGCGGAGTTGATCGGTAGAGGTTTTCTCGAGTCGACTGGGCATCTTCCGTTTTTACGGTCTCTGGTACCACCAGCCGGGTGGAGGCGGCGAATTGCCGGCTCCCGGGCGGGAAGGAGTCTCTCAGTCTCCTCACTATGAGGTCTTTCGGAAGCCTTTGTTTTGAGTATGTCTCCGGCGTCTCGTAGATCATGTATCTCCAAGTCAGCCCGTCGTTTTCGGGAGCGAGATGGCCGCCCTTTTGCCCCACACTCCACCCCCCGCCCCCGGCCAGGTTTCAGCGGTAAGGAAATCTCCCTAACCTTGGCCAGCTCGGAGTCTGATCTCCCCCACGTGACTTTTCCCTGCAGAACTTGACTCTTGTTCGCGGAAAGCGTTCCTTTCTTGAACTCAGGTTTTTGCTTCTCATAATTCACCTTTTTTTTCTCTCCAATTTAAACTTTCCATACTGTTGATACTTTTTTCTCCCGAACACTATCCTCTTTTGGTTGGAGACATTCTGATTTTTTCTTTATTGATCTTTAATTACCCCACAAAAATTGGACCTTTGGCCTCGTTAGAGCCGAAACACATGAGGCCTGTGTTTTTGCCTGCTCAGCCCTGGAGAATGCCTGCTTCAAAGAAGCACGCGTTTAGTAGCTGCTGAAACCAGTGTGTTCTATTAAATTGTTAGTACTATTTTATTGATGGGTCCTCAAGTAGGTCTACCTATTTGGAGAGATAGGAAAATTACTACGGAAGGTAATTGTCAAAAAAAATGGAATGCACAACTCATGTTCCAAAAAAACATTTGATTTCTTGTCTCTGAGGTAGCCACAGATAGCATGTGGAGTTCATGGTAGTAAAGAGTAAAAACTTTGAAGCAAATAAACCTAGGTTTAATTCCAGTCCTGTTGCTTATGGGTCATGGAACTTTAAATAGGTTATTTAACTTTGCTTAAAAAAAAAAAGGGTGAAAGAGTTCCCTTACAGTGATATAACATAGACTGTATGTGTAGAGCAATAAAATGTAGCAAATATTGATTGATAGCTATGGATAGTAGTTTTAAAATCAAATGTCAAAGGAGAGTAAGTCCTTATTTCCCCAGCATTTGTCTTGTATTCATATTTTAAGCAGTTTAAATGAAACATCATGTTTTTTTACATAAAAAATTGATGGCTCTCGATTGCATAAAGATTAAGATGACTTGAAGGGTCTGAAGTCTAACCATTTTGAATAGAACAAACAAATGACTTTTGTGTTGGTTACTTGTAGAATAATGTGCTTTTGACAGTGTCATTAATGATAGTATACTCAAATATTTGAGGTAGGTTTTTGTAAGAGAGTGCATTTCAGCTCAGTTACAAATATATGAACAGGGTAACTTCTACAATGTGTATAAATCCAGAAAACATTTTCAGAATATATTTTCAATGCTTATTGGAGCCATAAAGATATTCTTTAGGGGGGAAAAACAACCTAAAAATTAATTGGAGTGCTTCAGTTTAGTGTCCATTCTATATTTCACAACTTTATTTCATGCTAGTATAACACCTAAAAAATAATCAGCATTTTAAAATTTAATCTGTACATGTTATTCAGAGCATTTAGCATGCTTTTACTGACATGCAGATGCACTGTGAAGACCATGTTAGTGAACTCAGTAAGTTTTTTATTTTTGTTCGTTAAATATCAGTATAAAGTGATAGGTTACTTGATGTGTTGAGATTATTGGTTGTAGTTTTTCAACCAGGTTTCAGAGGTTGATAAATATCCCCCCAAACTCAGTTTTCTTTTAATTATTGAACCTATTTATATTTTTAGTCAGTACAACCTATCTCCCTTTGTTTTTTACCATCCCACCTCCTATTTCTAACAAGAGTATTTTATTAAGATCTGTGAAGCCATATCTGACTTAACCCATTTTCTCCCCCTTGGTTCACCCTTAGGATTTTGTATTTCTTATAATTCTTACTGTATAATCTTATTTTCTATACGAAGAATTACTTTAAAGTTTTTTTGAACCCCTGGTGCTTCATCAGTGATTGTTCAAGTGGACTCACATCTCACTTAAGCTTTGTGAGGGGATTTCATTCTAATTAAGGATATGTGCTAACAGGACACTGAGGCACAGAGATCCTCAGTGACTTACCAGGATCACATAATTGGTAAATGAAAGATTGGAGTTTCTTATCCTCGACTTGTGACTTCAAATCTTTTTTTTTTTTCCACCTAAATTGTGAGGGTTGGTTTTTGGGGTTTTTTTTGGTTAACATTGACATTAACATGAAAAGAGATGGTGGTAGAAGTTCTGGACCCAGGTATATAGGGAGGACACATTAAAAAATTGTGTAATAAGATTTTTAAAATTATATAAGTTTAGTAGATGTCTGTATAAATATTTTTTACTTTATTTTCAGATGTGGAAATGTAAACTTTGCTAGAAGAACTAGCTGTAATAGATGTGGTCGAGGTAAGCATTTAAGGAAACTTCCTTTAAGACTGTGTATACAGATCGTTTCTTTATTTTCCCAGATTCATACTTCATTTTTCTATTCTTCAGAGAAAACAACTGAGGCTAAGATGATGAAAGCTGGAGGCACTGAAATAGGAAAGACACTCGCAGAAAAGAGCCGAGGCTTGTTTAGTGCTAATGACTGGCAGTGTAAAACGTATGTGTTTCAAATTATCATCCTCACTTTTTCCCATAATAATATATCTAGCCACTACTTGTTAATATTACCTACTCTTACTAGTCACATTGACAAGCCAAAGTAACCTTTAAATTAAACGTCTGTTGATTATTATTAAGTCTATATCTGACATAGTATAAAGAACTTTTAAATTCTATTTTTTAATGGTAATATTAGTTGTTACTAAGATGAATTATGTATACCAGTAAACAGATGCTTAAGGTGAGCTAACATTCAAAAAAAAAAAAAAGGAGGGAAGGGTATTTAAAAGCACTAAAACCTATTTCTTTCTGTTAAAAAATCTCAGAAACTTTTAGCCTGTATCATTAATGTGAAATATACCACAAAATTTATTTTGCCTGTTTGCACAGTAATTTTATTTATTTATTTATTTATTTTAACATCTTTATTGGAGTATAACTATTTTACAATAGTGTGTTAGTTTCTCCTTTACAACAAAGTGAATCAGTTATACATATACATATGTTCCCATATCTCTTCCCTCTTGCGTCTCCCTCCCTCCCACCCTCCCACCCTCCCTATCCCACCCCTCTCATGGTCACAAAGCACAGAGGTGATCTCCCTGTGCTATGCGGCAGCTTCCCACTAGCTATCTAATTTACATTTGGTATGCACAGTAATTTTAGAATCATAAGTTGCATACCATAGATTATTATTCCTAATTAGGTAGGTTTCTTAATGTTTCTGGTTTTCACATGCTGTATTGATTTTTCCAATATCCATCTTTTCTGTTAAGCAGATGAATCAAATACACATGAAAGAAGACTGAATCAGAAGAGGGTCTTACACAAATTTCTGGTCTTACAGATACTAAGTTAGTATTAGATAACTTTCCAGCAAGATTAGTTGCTGAATTTGGGATCCAGTGCTTGAACTGATTCTGCAAAACAAATTTTTTTTAACATTATTTGGAAGGTATAACCTCACTCTTGAGGTGAATTTGGAGACTGGGAAATTAGTAGAACCTTTCGTTTAAAGTGGTATTTTTTCCCTCCTATGATGGCAGACTCTCTATAGATATAATTTGTCATTGATTTCTCATGAAATGACAAAGGCAGTCTTCATGCTGTACAGGTTTTGCTTCTGTACTTAAGTAGTTCAGTCTGTTGGAACCATACTCTCTCTTCAGAATACGTACATTGGTACATTTTCTTTGTAGCATCCTTAGTACACATTCCTTTATGATAGTGAGTTCACTGTACTTTTTATTTAAAAATTTTAAAAATTCACTATTTGTTTTATGTTATAGTCTGCTAATGTGATATTTTTCACTTTTAAAGTTGCAGTAATGTGAATTGGGCCAGAAGATCAGAGTGTAACATGTGTAATACTCCAAAGTATGCTAAGCTGGAAGAAAGAACAGGTAAGGTTCAAACACAGTCCAACTAAATTATTTTAAAAGAGCTAAACATTGAAATTAATAATTATACCACTTCATAAGAACACAGTAAATGAAGATTGTTTATTCTGCCCTTTTTTTGCGGGGTAGGGGGCCGCTGCATTGGGTCTTTGTTGCTGCACGCGGGCTTTCTCTAGTTGTGGCAAGCGGGGGCTACTCTTCGTTGTGGCACACGGGCTTCTCATTGCAGTGGCTTCTCTTGTTGCAGAGCACAGGCTCTAGGCACACAGGCTTCAGTAGTTGCGGAGCGTAGGCTCAGTGCTTGCCGCACGCAGGCCCTAGAGTGTGCAAGCTTCAGTAGTTGCGGAGCGTGGGCTCAGTAGTTGTGGCTCATGGGCTCTAGAGCGCAGGCTCAGTAGTTGTGGCGCACGGGCTCAGTTGCTTGGCATGTGAGATCTTCCTGGACCAGGGATCGAACCCGTGTCCCCTGCATTGGCAGGCGGATTCTTAACCACTGCGCTAGCAAGGAAGTCCCTGCCCTTATATTTTTTTACCTTGTTTTTTCTCCCCTCATCCACAAAGTCATCTTTTATTTGATAATTTCACAATTTACAAAATACAGCATCAGGAGGCCTTATCCTTACAAGTAGTCAACATTAGGATAGTTTTATAAATGCTTTATTCCTCACTCTTTCTTCTGCTGGTCTAAATGTTTGTTATTAGTAATGATAGGGTAATACCATTTTTTAAATTCATTTGATATCCTAGTATGATAAAAAAGGGCATGGGGCACCATTTAAAGTAATTGTCTAAAGTTTAGGCAATAATTATCAAATTTGGCTCTACATTAGAATCATTTGAGAAAGTCTAAAAATCCAGATTCCAAAACAGAGCTATCAAAGCTCTTTCGGGGTGAGTCCCAAAAATCTGCAGGTGATTCAGATAGTGTTTGGTAATCATTGGCCTAAATAATAACCTATCATTGGCTCTGTGTGTTGTCAGTGGTGGGGTGAAAATATTTGCTTAATAGAATATAGTTTTCCCATTATCATCAATTAGTGCAACCACATTATCAGTGTACTTCACATCTGATTTTATCATTCAGCAACTTGTACAATCAAAGGCTCCATTCTATATATAGTCACCTTGTCAGACCTAGACTTAGTAAACTATTTCCCTGTTTTCTTTTTCTCTCTGACTTTAGACAATTCCATGCTCTGTATAGACTAAGACATTTTAAATAAGGGTCTCCCTTTTTTTCCTTCCCTTATCTCTTTAAGGTTTACATTTTTTCCCCTGTATTTTTAATCTATCCCCCCCACACCCCTCTGGTTGTTCATTCTGTCCCCTTTTTGGTTTTATTTTCATGGCCACAGAATGTTGGGGTTCTTCAAAGTCTAATTCCTGACCTCTCTTTTTTGCCCTATATTTTCTAGGCATTTTCTTCTAAGCCCTAAGTTTAAGTGAGCATTGGCACACCAATGAGAACCAAATTTATGTCTCTAGCTCAGACTTCTTTGACCTGTATATTCAGCTGCCTATTCAACATCACCAAGTAAATGTCAAACTCATTATATCCAAACTGAATTCATGATTTTCCCCTAGGACGTGGCCCTCTTTTAGTGATCTCTTTCTCATGATTAGTACCACCCACCATATGCTTGTTACATAAACCAGAAACTTAGGTGTCCTTCTTAATAACTCCTTCATCTCTCCTGTACCCCCAAAAGTCTTTTCCATCATTACCCTAGGCAGAGATACCACTATATCTTGTTTCTTGGAAAAAGAGCCATCTTGTTGGTGTCTGTACATATTCCCCTCCTGCTCAGTTGCAGCCAGGGGTTTTTGTTGCAAACGAAAAACTCCATTTGTGTAAAACCGTTTTGGTTGCTTTTAGGATAAAGTCCAAAATCTTTTAACAGTTTTAAAAAGTGTAATTCCTAAAAGCCTTTTATTTATTCACATTCTCTTTGACCTATTTTGTGACTCCTTTAAAAGTTTCATTAATGCAAGAGCTATAGTCTAACAACTGAAGTTGTCAAAGTTTGTTTGATAACCTCACTTTCCTTCATTATCTTTTTTCTGTCATTCCGGTGTCTTGACTCTTTCCCATTTCCCCGTATATAAGTAGTTGTCTTTTGCTGGTCACTGTTGAAGATGTGAGCTAATACATACTGTTGCTCTCTAGTTTCTCTTTACCATTTGTTCTGTTTACTAATTAATCAAAATACAGAATCATAGAATTTTCAAGTTAGTATCTCAGTTCTTCTTTGAAGTTCATGTTATATTCATCCCCTTTTCTCTCTTCATTTCCATTGTCACAACCCTAATTCAGGCCAGTTTTAAATCTGTGTTTGATCCTTTACTGGTCCTTGCTTATATTTTTACATTTTTTGAGACAAATTTTAAGATATGATTTTTATTTTAACACTTGCTAAAAACATACAGAGGTTCTTGGTTGCTTGTGTCATCTAAATTGTATTATAAAGCCTTTTAAAAAAAAAAGCAAAGCTCATTCTTTAAATGGTACCAGAATTGTGGCGTTTCCTATACTAATATATTGAAGAAGTATTTTTTGGCCATTGGGCAAGGTGCTGGGGATACTTGAGTGAGCAAAACAGACATGTAAAGGCAAGGATTAATGAAGTCTTCTTTAAGAGAGCAATGTTTAAGCTAAGAAGTGAAAGTAGCAAGTTGAGAGATCATTCTAAGCAAGAACAAACAGCTTGTGTGCATCAGGCCCTGAGACTTGAAAGAATTTAGCATATTGGATGAATTCCTAGGAGCTCCAGAAATCACTTCAGAAATAGGCAAAGGCCATGTAAATCATGGTAAGGAGTTTTATTTTATTCTAAATATAATGGGAAGTAACTGAAGGATTTTTAGCAGGGAGTGACACGTCTAATTTTCTTTAAACATTACTGGTTTATGGAAAAAGAATTAGGGGGTGGGAGTGGCAAGAGTAGAAGCAAGAAGACCAATTTTTACAATATTCCCTGAAGAGCTTCAAACCAGTAGAATGAAGGAAACACACATAAATAAGCCAGTTATCCCTCTAACTCGCTTATTATTCAGTAGAAATGATGCTGAAGTTTTTTTATGATAGAGCTGCTATATTTCCCACATATAGGAAAAGAGTTCATGAGGTGTATTTGTTGTATGGGTTCAAACAGCATACCTTAATAATCTCTTTATTGTTAGCAGATTGTGTAGGTTCTTTTTCTATGGCCTATGTGAGAGAACATGAAAATAGCTTTGTATTTGCTATCAAACTCACTTTAATTTTACTTACATACCTATGCAAAATAGGTATTACCTATATGAGTTACAGTTCACTTTCTACATCTTGGTATAATTGATTCTTTAGCTCCCCATATTTGCCATACCATTTTTAGCTTTAGATTACTGACTAAATAATTACTGACTAAACAAAGACGTCTACTAAAAGCCTATTGATTTTAAATAGGATTGTTTTAATATGTTTACATTTGCACATATAAGTAGTCCAGTTTATCAGGCATTTTTCTGCACTGGCCTTGAAAACAATCATTTTGTTGTATTTTTTTCTTTTCTTATGTGAATCATTTTCCATCTAGATCCCGTGAATTTTTTTTGTCATAATTTTTCACCAACTTCAAAGTATTTTGAGGTTTAGGTCTTTACTATTAGTCATCTCTTACAATTTGTTTATCAAACTACTCGTATCTTAGTCTCAGGACATACTGATATAATATTAAACATATATGTAGAGACAGGAAGCTGTATTGTTGAATTATAACTTTCTACAGTGTTTATATTCCAAAATTAACATTGAATTTGAGCTGTTTTGAGGTGAACATATACCCAGTTGTACTTGTTTCTGTTTCTTTATATTTGATACTTTGAAAAACTAGAGCCAAGATTTTACTAAGGAAAAGTTGTTATTGGTATTTAAGACACTTTTCACTTTTGTATCATATGCATAGAAACAAAAGGAAATTCTTCTGTATTACAGTTGGAGTCTATTTTGTCTCCAGAGCAAGGTAGGAGGAAGAGGAAAAAAGGGATGATATCAAGTGATATCCAAGGATAAACACTGATACATTGCAGTTTTCACTGGTACAAAGTACAGTGAAGAAAGGAAGGATTTTGTATTAATGTGATTTTTTTTTTTTTTTTAAAGAAAGTTAATTTTATTACATTATTTTGTTGGGGCAATTACATGCTCTCTACTATTTGTTTGTGGCTGTTTTATGAAATTATGAGAGGGTAAGTGATGAGTTTTTTAATGTCCGTGATTGACAGATTTAAAGTCACAAATCTTGAATTTTTAAAAAATACTTTTTTGTCTATAAGTTTTTTTAACGTTTTGCTGGTTCATTAAATCCAGGAATCACTCTTTATGTTCTGGTACTGTTCTGAAATATGAGGTAGTTAGATTATGTTACTTTTAACCACATCTCTGTTTTTTTTCAGTGGGAAATATTTTCAGAATTTCTCATCTCATTTTCTCTAAAACTAACTCACTTTCTTATTCCAGTCTCTGTTAAGCCTATGTCAGAGATCTGTCAGTCTAAATTGTAGATGTTAGTTGTGACAGCAAACAATAATGGTTTGCTGATCCTGATTGCTTTTTAGTAGCATATTTTCAGTTGAGAAGTTACTGGCTTCTTCAGAAAACCTGAGTGACTTTTAACTGTATTTAAAACCAATTTGGATGTCCTTTATTGTGTCATTATATTTGTCTATATAATTAAAAATTTTCCAAGCTCTAGCTACATTTTAACCCAGCAAAATTTCAGTGTATCAAAAGATTTCAGACCATTTTCAACTAGTAAACAGTAAAATTTTGTAGTTGGTTCTTATTGAACCCACTTCTCCCAGAAGAATTAGGATAAACTATAGAGGAAAGTCCTTTTAAAACTTGGTTATAGCAGAGGTTTAAGGAGATGTTTTCCACCCATATATTCCATGCATTACTAAAGTCATATAGGACATTTTGAAATTGAGAAGAGCTATAAGTGTAGCCATGGGACTTTTCCAGCTATGGTATGTAACTTTGAGACTGTTCTCTATAGTGCTTTGTTGGGGGGTTTTTTTGTTTTGTTTTGTTTTGTTTTAGACCAGTAATTTATTAAAGGGATAGACAAATGTCTTTGATAACATTTTCTTTTATTCTATTGCTTGTAAGTGATTCTGACATGTTTTTGTTACTTTGATGAATTGTTATAACAGTATATGCCCCCCCTTTTTAGGATATGGTGGTGGTTTTAATGAAAGAGAAAATGTTGAATATATAGAAAGAGAAGAATCTGATGGTGAATATGATGAGGTAAGCTATACATTAATGTGCAGGTTGAAAGCACCTTAGAGAAACATGTTAGAAAATATCTTGCAAAAGGAAAATATTAAATGTATCTCATTTTTGTAAGTACACTTTGAGTCTTTTACAGCAGCTTACCATTTTGTAGAAAATCATAATGGACTTAAACATATAATTGACATAAAAATGTATATTAACCAACATAAAAATGTATATTAACCTAAATATATAAAAGTAATTTCTTTGAAAAAAATTATTTATTTTAACAGTTTCAGCTAACAGAAATATGAAATTTTTTCTATAGTTTGGACGTAAAAAGAAAAAATACAGAGGGAAGGCAGTTGGTCCTGCATCTATTTTAAAGGAAGTTGAAGATAAAGAATCTGAGGGAGAAGAAGAGGATGAGGATGAAGATCTTTCTAAATATAAATTAGATGAGGTAAATTATTTCCTTATATTTCCCCTTTGTTTTATTCAGGCTATGGGATAACATATGAATGTCTTTGACAACTTTTGGCCCATGGTGAAGATGTGTTCTCCAGTGTAATCATTTGTTTTCACAAAGATTTTGAGCTTCTGCTCTGCCAAGCATTATTCTGACTCCAGAGATACAGTAGTGACTGAGACACAACCACCCTTCTCTTAAGGGAACTTAAATTCCAGAGGGGGAAAGACATACATAAACAAGATAATTTAGATAGCAATACTGTGGTGTAGACACATGATGTGATAGTAGAGCATTCGAAGAGCTACTTTGGTTTTAGTAGTTGGGGGATTTCTGAGGCAGTGGAATTTGAGCTGAAATTTGAGTGACAGAATGATATGAAGGAGCCTGCTGTAAGAGCTGGGATCAGAGCACTTTTAAGGCAGGGAGAACAGCAAATAAAGTTTCCCCTAGCAAGAAACAAGCCAGCACCATCCAAAAAATCATACATAGGCTAGTGTGGTTAGAGCAGAGGGGAGAATGTAATGGGGGGGGGTCAACAGTCACTTTAGGTCTGGTGATGTTTTTTCTGTGGGGCCTGAGTGTAAAATTTTATGGATGAATAGATCCAGATTAAGGGTACTTTGGGGACTGAGCATAGGATGCCCTTGAATGCAGCTGAACAAATCAATGCGAAACAAGTTTTAAAAACAAACAAATGAGGTGTACTTAACTGATCTGTGATTTAGAGTGATGACTGTCAACATATTGAGATACTTGGGAGGCAGAATGGATTCGCAGTTAGGGAGACTACCTAAAAGGTTATGGTAGTATACTAAAGAATGAAGTTCTGAACTAAGATTAAGGGAGCTGGATTCAAGAACTTTTGAGGGAGGGAGTAAAACTGAAAATTCTTGACAGCTCATTTGGAAATACATTGTGATGAAAAAGAAAATGAGTATGACTTCTACATTTACTTCTTTAACTGTCTGAGACAGTCATTAAGTCTCTTTAGCTGAGATGAGGAATGTAGTAGTCAGATTTCAGGACTGAGAATGAATTTGCTGAGGTGTTAGTTATATAATAAATCCATATGGAGATGTCCAGTACACAGAACTATTCATCATTCCTAGGTAGCATGGATATCTAAATGTCTAAATATAATTGACTCTGAGTTTTCGTTAGGATGAGGATGAAGATGATGCTGATCTCTCAAAATATAATCTTGATGCCAGTGAAGAAGAAGATAGTAATAAAAAGAAATCTAGTAGACGAAGTCGCTCAAAGTCTCGGTCTTCACATTCACGATCTTCATCACGCTCATCCTCCCCCTCCAGTTCAAGGTCTAGGTCCAGGTAAACGGGCACAGGTCAAGGGTAACACCAGTCAAAATGTCAGTATCTAACTTCTTTACTTATAAATTTTGTTTTTCTTGACTAAATAAGCTTTCCTTTTATTTCAGAGTTTTCATTCAAGTCATCTTTTATAAGATATTTTTTTCTTAGTGCCATGAAGTTATTGTCCAATATTTTCAGAAATAAAAAATTTTACTATGAAACTTCCTTAGTCCATTTTAACACCATGCCTTTTATTAAAATAGACTTTAAAAATTCAATTAAATCATTATATATAGTGATATTGAGTTATCTAAGGAGATGGTTTACATTTAGAAATTTTAAAGTAAATAAAATGAAGATTTATATTTCCACTGATGATTTTAAACACTAGTACAAAAATTTTCTAGGCATTTAAGTTGTTGCTTACTACACAGTGTTTTATTTGGTATATGTGTTCTGAATAAAGAAGCAAATTCAGCTGTATTCTGTTGTCTTAATGCTCATACTTTAGAGCTGTCCAGGAATAAATTGGAAGATTTAATTTGTGTTGTACTTGAATATTGTTAGTAATGTAAAGTTTTAATTGAAAAGTCCCTCATTGTGCAGTCGACAATAAAAATGAAGTTTTGGTTGAGAAAAAGCAATACCTTATGTAAGCAATCTTCCCTTGAAGAACTCCTATTTAGTTAAGTGAAACTATGTGCAATGAATTTTAACTGTATTTGGGAATAAAATATTAGCTAATTGAGTAATTAATAATTAGATAATTGTTAATTGAGTACTGTAAAGCCTGAAAGCTTAAAAGAGTGATTATAAAGATAATTTTAAGGTAAAAATTATTGTTTTTCTGCAGATTATTATTTTCAGGGACAAATTAAGTGTATAAATTAAATTAGTAAATGAAATTTATTTCATTTGTTGACTTTTTAAATTCAAATGGACCGTATCTCCCCTATGACATTTTTCAGTAATAAAATTACGTAAAACAGTGACAGGATTGTCAATGTAGTTTCTCTTTAATTCTCTAACCTTTGAGTAGACAGAAAAACCTGTGGATTTAAAAACGTACACATATCAACATTTAAGCTTTATGCTAGATAGTGACTAAGAAAATAGAAGGATTTTTAAATTGGAAAAGGGAAATTGATGGAAATATTTCACAGAAGTTAAATATAAACTGCAACATCCAGTATTCCTGGATGTGTAAGTCCCGGGATACTTTTAAATATTTGTGAACATATAAAGTATTCAGTGTTAATAAAGTGATAAGGCTGGACGTTTTTATTTGTACGATCTCGAATGATTTTTAGAGAAGATTTGTCAAACTTGGAAAGTAACAGTTGATTATTTTCAAAAATTATCTATTACCTTAAGTTTTGGCATAAGTATTAATACAGAATAAAAGTTTAAAATAAACCTTAAAATACTGTATTTTGGAAATATATGTCCCAAATAGTATTCTTACTATATGAAATGAATTCTAATGCATATTTTTCTTTCAGTGTTCGTCTCACAAAGCTTAATTAAATGGTCCTGGAAAAAAAAAAATCCTTCCATGTTGTTCCAGGTCCCGTTCAAGAAGTTCTTCCAGTTCGCAGTCAAGATCTCGTTCCAGTTCCAGAGAACATTCGAGATCTCGTGGGTCGAAATCAAGGTGAATGAGGTAGCATCTCTCTGTAAAGCAGAGAGAAAAAATATTTAAAGGCTGCAGAAGGCGTTGCTTTTTTTCCTCTTATTTTGCTTCTACTTGTCAATTTTATTTTAGCATTAGAAAACTAATGCACTTGCCTCAGCTTAATTTTCTCACCGTGAGACGTTTCCATTGCCAGCAGTGTGCCAAGACATTCCCATGATTGAATTAACATGGTTATTTTGCATTATGCAAGGTTTGTGCTAAACTGTGATGAAGTAGGAAGATGGAGCTAAGTCTTATCACCAAATGTCTGTTCATTAAAGTTATTTTGCAGTAGTAGTTAAAATAAATTGAAATATGCAAATAAAAAGTTTACTCCATATTTTAAAAGGAAGAAAAATAACTGCCTCAAAACAGATTTTGTTTTGCATGGCAATTATTTCAATATTTATAGAAACAATTTTGTCATTTATATTAGATGAAGTTTCTGGAGGGTTTTATTTTCATTTATCTGTAATATAACAGGATATTGTACACAGTGTGTATAGTATGTGAGAAATATAGACGCTTCTTAAATTTCCACAAATTAAATCAAGAAGTTTGGTTGGTTAGTCTAGGTAGGATGTGATCTTAAAGTAAGCATTCTTGTTAACTTCAGGTTGCATTTAGTTAAGCCTGCAGAGGGAAAATAATTTGTAGAGAAGCAAGTGAGAAACTTGCTTTTAGTCTCTTGAAGTTTTTTCTAGTCTTGGTCAAAATATACTGCCTTTCTTTTTAATTTAATTTGTTTATCTATTAAAGGCAGCTAACATGAATAAGAGAACAATGAAAATTCCACTTGTGTGGAACTACACTGAAGTGTAGTGGTAGCTATTTTGGTAAAAATAATTGCTTAATAGCTTATTTTAGAGCCAATCTGTAGCATTAGAGGGCAACTGTAATTTGAGAACATTAAGGAGAAAAGAATGATATGCACACTTGTATTAAGCCAATACAAAATAGAGAGCAAGTGAGATTATTGTTATTATTATGTATTATCAATGTTTCATTTCTTTTATTTGAGTGCTTAGGTGAAGATCCTTAAGTCCTAGTTCCCTTTGGGAAGCACTTTAATTAAGGTTTACAGAACAGCCTTCATATTCTTTTCAAATATTTTTTTCATTGCTTATAACTTTCCAAAGAATTCTCCTTTTGGGCTTTCTGATTTTATTTTAAGCCCAAAGGTGAATTTTTTGGGAAGTTTGAGCTAAATTACTTCAACCAAAATATGTAAATGAAGAAAAAAATTGTATTTAAACATTTGTGCATTTACCTCTGCCTGAAACATGTGAATGTCAACACTTCATACTTCATGGATAGTAATCTTCATAAAAATAAATATTGTTAATATAAATCAAGTTTTAAAGTTATTCATTTTATTTTCCTTTGAATACTTAGCGATTTAATAGCTACTGTTCTTTGTCATTTTGTCCCCCTATTCCTGCTTTTTCTACAGCAGCTTAACTAATAAGTTGCATAATTCCACAGCGAATTGTTATGCTTACTTTGCTCAGGAAGTTGTATGATACATATTTTTTCCCCAAATGGAAGGATGTAGTTTCTAGACATAAAGTCATGCAAATGCCCACCTGTCAGCTTTGCTATTTATGTATACTTTAAAATGAACGCCTTAAATTTTAAAAGAATTTAATTCTACTTTAATACGTTAAGCTGGTTTTTAATTGTAAGTAATGAGCACTTATCTTAGAATTTTTTAAAGTGATGAAATTAAAGTAAATTATTTAAGTAGAATTATTTCATGGTTGAACCAGAAGTCTTCTGTTGAGTAAGCAGTAAGTATTCTTCCTTATAAAATTTTTATAGTTATAAATTCTGTTTGTTTATTTTTGGAGCTATTAACTAAACCATCTGCCTGATTTCTTCTTTTAATGAAATGTTTGATTTGTTTCTCAATCAATGAAGATCCAGCTCCAGGTCCCACAGGGGCTCTTCTTCCCCACGAAAAAGATCTTACTCAAGTTCATCATCTTCTCCTGAGAGGAACAGAAAGAGAAGTCGTTCTAGATCTTCTTCATCTGGTGATCGCAAAAAAAGACGAACAAGATCACGGTCACCTGAAAGGTTTGGGTTTCTGTAGAAATAAGAATGGGTGTTCTTAAGTGTGTTTAATTGAGTAACTGAACTTCTCAGTCAAGGATTAGATTTTCATTATCTCCTTCGTTCCCACTTCAAATTATTCTTTTCAACTTTGGACTTCAAAAAACATAATTACTTTGTTTATCCTTTGTGCTTTGATCAGGTTGTTTAGAAAAGATCAAACCACTCTCTTCCACTATTTGATCATTTTGTTTAAATTTTTATTTTCATATATAATTATTATAGCCAACTCTCGGTTATTTCTGTCTCTTAAGATTTTAATTCAGAAGCTGTGTGTTGACGTAATTTAGAGGTTGATTTTTATCAGTTTTAATTTATGCTATTGATTTTACATTAAATATTAGAAACCATAGTATTCTAGGGCATCTAATAAGAAAATTAACTATTACAGATCATTGGAAATCTGTCCTAATTTAATAAACATGTATAAATGAATTTCCACAACAAATTATTTTTTCATGCCCTTTATAAGGAAATTGTTCTTGTAGCTAATACATTTTTCATCTTTCAGTCCAAAACCTTTTTTTTGTAGAGAAAGACCTTTACTAGATTACTTTATCTATGTTGACATTTTTAAAAGTGGGAAAGTGTGTCATCTGTCAGCCTTTTCTGCAGCAGGCTAATTAATCGGATTTATTATTTTTCTCTTGGTTCTCAATGTCTACATAGTCATTTTAATGGCTTCCTTAATAATCTTTGCAAATTTTTATATCCTTTCAGCTTGTGAAAGTAAGGATTAGATAAAATCTGATTTTTGCTGTGTTCAGTGCTAGTATTACCTCTACTTGTACATAATGACTGGTTTTGCATCTTCCCATTTTGGAGTTTAGATATTAAGGTTACACACAAGTAGTCTCATTTCTGTGCATTTGTTCCTTTGTAAGAAAATTACTCCATACTTCAGTGAAACTCATTCTGTTGCTTTTTTTCCACGTCTGCAAATTTTTATCTTAGCCACATATAATCCCCCTAGTTTGTTGTCATCTAAACTTAATGAACATGTTCTCTATTCCATAAGCCAGGTGATTGGTGAAAACACTAAACAACCCTGAGCCCAGGGCCAACCCCTCGGAACACCACTACTTTACCCAGGTTGATATATTGCCTTATTCATATTAGCTGCATGAATATAATCCTGTAACTAATTGTACAATCATCTTGTGTGACCTAGATTTCCAAAACATAATTATTTATGGATATATATTTGCATACACAGAAGCCTTGCTATATCTATTTTACATATAGCCTTACCACATTATATACAGTGTATCACAGAGAACGATTAAGTCATGCTGCCATCACCAAGTTTATGTGTCTTTGTTGTATTAATCTGTAGTTTCATACAATTTTGCAAGGCTTTCTTTCATTACCTTAAATAATTGAGAGGTGGCTATATCTTGAGAGATTTTTAAATTATGATTGCACTGCTACTGGGCTCATATCCAAGGTCTAAGTACTAGTTAATTTTATGTGTATAAGTTTATATCTCAGATTTTAATTATTCCTCTTACCAGTGTAATGAGGTTTAATTTTTCATATTCTCAAAGTCTTATGAATGCTGATATTCAGCTCCAGCTTACCAGATTACCTGCTTTCTCCATTATGTCTTACAGGCACCACAGGTCACCTTCTGGATCATCCCATTCTGGTTCCCGTTCAAGTTCAAAAAAGAAATAATGAATTAAAATTTACATCTTTAAAAAAAAAAAAAAAAGTCCACTACAGTGCATGAAGCATATTTTTTAAGAAGTTGGTGTCTTACTTGGTCAGAAGTGCTAAATCTGCTAGTAGAGGTGCATGCCTTTCATTGCTTTTCAGAACAATACAGCTGTGTTTATTTGTGAAATTAAAAGTAAATGGTATTTTAAGCCATAATGTCCCAAACTAGATGCTTTGTTTATCATTCGTTATTTACAACCATTTGCTTCACTTAAAACCATCTCAGCTATAACAAAGTACTTTGTTTTTTAATTTGAACTCTTGTTTTTCTCATCTCCAAATATGAGCATTACCTAGGCTTGTCTGGACTTTGGGCATGGAAGCAAGACTGGTAAAGTAGTTGGAAACAATCTGTTTATGCTAATCTGGGAAAAGGAGTCAACCTGTTTATGTTAACCTATGTCGCAGTGATTCTTATTAACTAGTTGTAAAACAGCCAACTGGAAATTTCTTTATTTTGAAATTCCCTACGTTAAGGGTGCCTTAGAATCATTGTTTCTCTTTTATGCAGTTTTACTTTTTGCACCACCAAGTTTAATACAGAAAAGTTTTGTGAATTGGAGAGGAGAAAGGTGTTATTTATTTCTCCTTTTCTGACACATAATTTTGAGCAAGAATGCCAAACAGTTCATCTCTTCTCTACTAATATGGTTGATGAGAAAAACATCTTATTTTAAAATGTTTAATATTTTTAGGAGCTTTGTGTGATATCCTTTAAAAATCTAGTTATCACATTATAGGGTAGACAGTGAAATCGTAGTTAATGAGGAACAAATTGAAGAAAGTTTTTGAAGTATATTTCTCTTTGGGTGAAAGACCAACAGACATTGTGAATTTAAGTGAACATTTGCTTTGAGATGTTTAACTTTAAACACATTGCATAAAATTTTCTTCTGAGTTACAAATGAATGCTTATTTCCTCATGACATAAGCAGAAATAATTGTTACTATTCACTTGAAATTACTTATGGCTTAAAATACTTTCAAGGTTTATTTCTCAAAATTAAAATCTGGTCATTTGAGCTCTGTTCTGTCTTCTGGTTTTAAAAATGGTTTCTCTTAACAGTATCTTCAGTGACAATGCAAGGTAAGTATATTAAGGGAAGTTGACAATTGTGCTTGGGAGCTTTTTGTCATGGGGATCAGTATCCACATTTTTTGTTTTGGGCGGGGGGTTTGTGTTTCCTTAATATTAATGTCTACTGCAACTAAAAATTAAAATGTTTTAAGGTACTTAGTAGACCAAAATTATATTTGTTTTTTATTTTGAAATGAGTGATTTTTCTCTTCAACTCATCTAAAGATGAAAGCGAAATAGCTTACGTAGAAATATTTTGATAATATTTTTACAATGAACTTCCCCTGCTTTTTTTATGTCTTAAAATTTTCTTTGCTACATTTACTGTAGGTTGCACAAGAACTTTTACTCTCTTGTAATTGTGCCTCAGACTTCTTGAAAGTCCACCTTCTAAATTGCCCAGATGATCTTCTAGATTCTACATGTTATCGTTGGTTTATTCTTGTGCTTTCTGTATTTAAAACTTTGGCTGTACTAATAAGTAAATGCAAAGTTATAAATTTAGCTAATAGTTTACAGACAATTCAAATGATTATGATTTTATTTGGTTTAAGCTGTACTAGTTCATTTCGTAAGGAAATGATGCTGTAGACAAATGTAAATAAAGCTTGTGAGTCGAGCATCAAGTGGTGTTTGTTAGAAATAAATTAGAATTTTTAAGCTCTGATTTAATGTTCATTTTTAAGCTATTTACAGTCTGGTTTGTTACTTTTTTTTTTTTTTTTTTTTTTTTGCGGTACGCGGGCCTCTCACTGTTGTGGGCTCTCCCGTTGCAGAGCACAGGCTCCAGATGCGCAGGCTCAGCGGCCATGGCTTACGGGCCCAGCCGCTCCGCAGCATGTGGGATCCTGCCGGACCGGGGCACGAACCCGTGTCCCCTGCATCAGCAGGCAGACTCTCAACCACTGCGCCACCAGGGAAGCCCCTGGTTTGTTACTTTTGATTGTGCATCTTAAACTCCCTATATTCACTTACCCTTTATGTAAGGTCACCTTATTTTTATATATGAATGCTTGGTTTAAAACATTCCAAAGCCATGATCACTATAACCTTGGGCACTGGACAATTTTTGTGACTTTTTTTAAACAGAAGAGTACCCAAATTAGTTGACTACTTTATACCAGAACATAACCTTATTCCATGTGGCAAAAAACATGCCATAGTGTGTTTCTATTAAAACTGTCACTTTATAGCACTCAACAAGTATCCCTTTTAACTGCCAAGGGTTCTTAAATTTCCATGTGGAATCCTTCATCTAAACAACATTGAATGGTTGGTATCTGGTAACAAACGTCCAAGTTCAGAGCAAGCTCTAAGCATAAGACCATCTCTAGGCATACTTACCAAGGTAAAACTAATCTTTGATTGTTGTTTTTTTTTTCCTCATGTCTTCTTGATATTTGGCATCCACAGCTAGTGTTGTAGATGCTGGTGAGAAGGTAGGGAATTTCTCCCTTCTGCCCCACCTAATAATTTTGACATAATCGTTAGTTGTTTTGTTTTGTTTTTTAATAGAAATAGCATTATAGCTTTCCTGAACTGGAAATAGTTTTATTTCTGGAAAACAGTGGAGAGTTTTAATTTAAAGACAATTTAAGGTATATAATAATGATTTGCAGGCTAATTCTTCTGTCACCTTTACATACTATAGTATATCATCCCCTCTTTTACGAAAAGGAAGATTACAGTTGAAGGAAATTAAAACTTGCCCAAGGGAACCATAGGAGTAGCATAATGGGGATTCAACCCCAAGTCTGATGGCAGATTTCAGTATTACCTCTAATAACAACCAAATAACATGTTTGAGAAGATAAATGTTAAGCCAAAATGGTCAGATGTTTTTTAATCTGATTTAGTAAGAAGGTGTTAATTTCAGTCATTTATAGGTAGGTAGATTGGTAGACAGGCGTACTATCTTGAAATAACTTTAAATACACAGAAAAGTTGCGAAGGTTGTATGGAGAGTTCCCATATACTCCCACCCAGCTTCCACCATGGTTGGCATATTACTCTGTGATTTTGTCAAAACTAAGAAACCAACATTCATGTATTACTATTACTTACAATCCAGATTTTGTTTGAATTTCAGCGTTTTTCTATTACTCTAATCCAGGATACCACATTACACTTTTTTGTCACATTTCTCCTGTCTCTGGTCTGACAGTTTTTCATTCTTTCCTTGCTTTTGATGACTTTGACAGTCATGAGGAGCACTGGCTGGGTATACTTTAGAATGTCCCTCATTCTGAGCTTGTCTGGTTTTTCTTGTGATTAGACTGGAGTTGTGGGTTTTTAGAGCAAATATCACAGAGGAAAAGTGCCCTTCTCATCATGTCAGGGATACATGATATTCATATGACATCACTGGGGATGTTAACTGTCATCACTTGATTAAGGTAGGAATTGCCTGAAATCACCATTGTAGTTCATTTTTTTCCCTTAATTTATTCCATTCTTTGGAAGCAAGTTACTACGTGTAGCCCACCTTCACAGTAGGGATAGGGAGAATTCAACTCTACCTCCTGTGGGGGAAGGCTGTCTACTCAATATTTGTAATTCCTCTGTTACAAAGATTTGTCTCCTATTTATTTACATCTGTATGGACTTCCACATATTTATCCTTTAAGTGAAAGTTCAATGCTATGTTATTTCATTGCTCAAACTGTTCCCAGCTTTGGCCATTGAGAGTCCTTTGACATGCCTCCATTATCCAATAGAATGGAAGGAAGGGAAGGAAGAATTGTTGAAGAGGGAGGTTTATCATCACGTAGGTGAGGGAATAGAATCTAGACCTGTGGTGGTGGTAGTAATGATAGCTTTGACCTTATAGTATCAGGAAGGATGAATCCAGGTAGCATTAGAGCCAAGTTTATAGTCACTGAGAGTGACCAGTAAACACAGTTGTTTTTTTTCCCCAGCCACATTGAACCACATGGATACTTACAGGAGGGTAGAGGGTGTTGTAGCATTGCACACAGATAAAAGATGAATGTGTGATAACGCATAGTTCCCAAATGGCTGTATTTAGCAAAATGAAAGGTACTAGCATAAGAAAAATATTTACAGTAACTGGTAACTTCCTAAATACATAAATGAATGATTAAAGTGTATCTAAGATGAAGAATGCTATACAGCATTATCCAAGAGAGTAAGAAGACCTGGATTTTGAAGCTAAAATATATATATGACAACCCCTTTCCCATAATCTCAAATCTAGTGGGGGAGTGTGCTTATAAAAATACTTCATGGTAGAAATAAAGTCTGCTAAAGTGGGAAGAAAATCAGTCTTGTCTGAATGAAGAGGCAAACTCTTAAGGAATTGACTTGAGCAGTCTTGAAGGACAAGTTTATTGATGAATAAGGTAAGCTTTAATTTCTATCTACACTCTTCCCCTGTATGACCTTGGTCATCTTTATGCCTCGCACACAAGTATATAGCAAATATTGGCTATTAATTTCACTCCCTACTTATGTTTTCAGTTATTTCATATATACTAATACTCAAATGTTTATTTCCTACTTACTCCTTTCTACAGCACCAGATCCATTTCTCTCACTGCCTACTGTGTATCTACTTTTAAATATCAAACAATTTCACCATACCTAAATTCTCCCCATGCAATCTGTCCATCAAAACTAGTATATTTCACATCAATAAACACCATTATCAGTAACTTGGGGATCCTCTTAGATTTCTCTTTTGCCACCCCACTCCATACCAAATAAATCTGATTTACCCTAGAATTGATAGTTCTTAACCCTCAAGCCTGCACTGCTCCATTACTACTATCACTGCTTTGGTTTATGGGCTAAGATAACTACAGTTGCCTCCTAAATGGTCATTTGGCCTCCAGTCCTGTCTGGCATATATAGTAGATTTTCCACAGTATTTGCTAAATGCTATTTAACCAAGCAGTGATCCTTTCATTACTCATACCAGAGTGATCTTATTAACAAGCAGTTTCTGTTCATGTAATTTCCTTGCTTAACATCTTTCATATGGGTTTCAGGATTAAACTGAAATCCTTTGTGTCACCATCCCTTCCCCCAGCCCTGCCAATTCCAGCAAGCTTGGGCACATAGCCTATATAGCTAGCCACATGAGCCATGCTGAACTACTTGTGATAGATTTTCATCCACGTACAGGCTTCCTATGCCTGAAATGCCCTGCACACTCCTCATTACCATCCCTTTTTCACTTGGCCTTCATGACAGTTCAGAACACTAGGATGCCTTCCCTGGTTCCCGAGTTTCCATAGGAATTAGGTGAATTTCTTGCAAGGCCTTACCCAGTATTTCTAGCCCTTTCAGTGTTCTCTCACAGCAAGCCCTGAGTGTTTGACAAGGGTGTCAATATCTGACATGTTTCTTACGAGGTTTTAATAATTTTTGTTCCTCCAATGCTACTAATAAATGCTTATTCTTTACTGGAAAACATTTGATTGCAGGAGTTTTTTCCTGAAGTTATATCATGACAGCAGTTAACAAACAGGTTTTTTTTTTTTCTATTAAAGTTTAATAGGTCCATTTGTTCACAAGCTGATAAGGTTTGAATTTACTTATCCAGCTATGCTTCAGTGTAGTATAGAATCTAGAAATTGCATGTAAACACTGTTCATTGTCCTCAATGTTCTATTTAAAGTATGCCAACTTACGTTTATTGTAAACAGCTTAGATAAGGTTGGAAACAAAGCCTCACTGGTATACATTTTGAAATCTGTTTTAGTTTCTTTTTATATCACCAAGGACAGAAGCACTAAAAATTATTCTGGAAGTAAGATTTTTTGGTCAATTGGTTTTTTCCTAACATGTCTCTGCAAAACTACTAACCTAAGCAACTTTACTTATGAATTGGTAAATTGAGTTCCTTTAGAATGTATGACTCTTGAACTAAGTGCATTGGGGTGCATCGTATGCAAAATAAGCAGTGAATTTAAAAATTAGCCTTAGTGTTCTGGTGTAGGACCAGATAATAGAGGTCAAAATGGTTTAGTGTGTATTAAAATAACTTATAAATGTACTTAGGTCTTTAGAACAGTAAATTTATTATGTACTACTTATAACCATGTTTAATAAGTATGGTTTTAAGGCCTTAAAAGCTTTTAATAGAAGAAAATAGCATAAAATATTATTCATTGATAACTACACCAGTGAAGTTCATTTTACTGGCAAAAATGATTTGGACATTTATTATGAGAAAAGTAAATTATGAGTTATTTGCTCATTAGTGAAATGAAAACCTGAAAATCAAAAATGGAAGTGTTTTGGCTGAAACGAGTCTGACAAATTAGTCTAATTATATTAATCCTTTTAGTGACATTATTACCTCTGTAGACAATCTACCTGTTGACTTCAAACCTGCTGAAAATTTTGCCTTTTCAATGATTAAATACTTCACATCAGAATTCTGAGCAGGGAAGATAAATCATCTGCATTCTTGTAATTTGGAATCTGTGGCTATTAGAGCTTAAGAATTTTAATGTGATTCTAGTGACCATGATCAGAGAAAATGAAATATTTGCAACTCTGTAAATGGTGTGGTTGGAATCACAAAATTGCCTTGCCCTTTATTACACTGTTCTTAATACATTAGAATCACCAAAAAGGAAAGGTCAAAAAGTGTTTAGTTCATTTTCTATCAGAAATGAAGACCACATAAGTACTTCTCAGGCTACATATTCAGTGCTGCAGTACCTGTAGTTCTAAAACCCTACAATGGAAAAAATGCTGAGAGAAGATTGGGACGTTTCACTTATAATAGTTATGTTTTAATATTTTCCCCAAATTAATAAATGAGGTTAAATCCTTTCAATTAATTTAAATCCTTGAGTTTAAATGCTTCTCACAAAGCATTCCATATCAAGGTCTAAGCATAGACATGAAGAAAAAGCAGAACTATTCATAATTCATAAAATTAGAGCAGAAGTAATCAAATTGTTTAAAGCCTCTGATAAAGATGAAAAGCAGCCAGAGAAAAAGATGTTTATACAGAAATGGTAAGAATGACAGCCAACATTGTCAGAGCAGTGCAAACCAGAACGTGCAATTATCAGCCTACTATTCTATATTTGCTCCTTCAAGAATATAAAAATAACAAACTTTTCAGCTACTCAAAAGCTGAATCTCTAATACAGAAAGTATTGAGATTCTTTTGGCAGAAGAAAACTGGTATCAGATGGAAATTGGGCCTACCCAAATAGCACAGAAAGTGTTATGTGTCTAAATATAGTTATGGGGTTTTTTCCCACTTACTATTTAAGTATCTTTAAAAGGTAATTGTTTAAAGCAAATACACTGTGAGACTTTTATGTACGAGTAAAATATACAGCAAAAATTGCTCACAGGTCCAGAGGGGAGAAATGGAAGTGAGCTATTGTAAGGTTATATACAAGGTTGCAGGCATCTTGAAGGTAGTCTGATAAGAGAGATGCTATAAAAGCAACCACTGAACATAACCAAGAGTTATACATAATACACTTATAAAGGAGGGAAAAAGTGGAATCAAATACTCAATGCAAAAGGAAGTAGGAAAAGGAAACGTGACAGAAAACAAATAGGCTTGTAGGTTTAAACCCAACCACATCAATGATTGCATTAAATATAAATGATCAAACACCCCCAATTATAAAGTACTGATTGTCAAACTGGATAAATGAAGCAAGACCTACATGATCTTACAAGAAACCCACTGTAAACATAAAGACAAATAGGTTAAAAGTGGAAGGGTGGAAAATCTAGTAAAAACAGAGCAAAGAATAGAGGTAAAGAATGTCACGTCATAAGTCAATCACAAAAGCATAACAATCTTAAACGTTTATGAATGTTCTAGTCTTCAAAATATATGAAGCAAAAATTGATAGAACTGCATGGCAAAAATAGGGAAATCCACAATTAGAGGTTTCTACACTTCTCAGTAATTGATAAAACAAGCAGGAAAGTCAGGGTATAGAAGGTAAAAATCAACTTGACCTAGTTGATATTTATAGAACACACTACCCAATAACAGAAATCATTCTTTTCAAATACACGTGGGACATTTATGGAGATAAACTATCTAGAGCACAAACAAGTATATACATACTGTATGATTCCATTTATATGAAGCTCAAGAACACATTTAGCTGTTGTGATGGAAGTCAAAATAGTGATTACCTTGTGGGGCGTTGTGCTGGTTATTGGTTGGGTCGGGGCACAAGAAACCTAGGTTGCTAGAATTGTGTATAAATCTGGATGGTGGTTACAACTGTGTATATATGTTTTTAACAATCACTGATCTATAGAGTTAAGATTTTTGCACTTTGTGTATGAATGTTATACCTCAAAATAGTATTCACCTAGAAATACAAATAGAATAGAATAAGAAATTACAGAGAAGAATACACACCTATATAGGAATTTTTAATAACTGGGGAATAATTTTAGATATATAGAAAACGTACATACCCTTACAGTGTTAATATTTTACATTACCATAATACATTTGCAAAAACCAAGAAATCAATATTCAAACATTACTGTTAACTCCAGATTTTTTTTGAATTCCACCAGTTTTTCCACTAATGTCCTCTTTCTATTCCAGGATCCAATAGAGGGTGGTACATTGCATATAGTTATGTCCCCCGTTTTCTTCTGGTTTGTGACATTTTCTTATTCTTGTTTTTCATGACCTTAATCTTAAGGAGTACTGGCCAGGTATCCTGTAGAATGACCCTCATTTGGGGTTAATCTATTACTTTCTTTTCGTGATTAGACTGGAAAGATTACTACAGGAGTGAAGTGCCCTCTCCTCATCACATATCAGGAGGTACATAATGTCCACATGACATTACTGGTGATGTTAACCATCACTTGGTTAAGATCGTGTTTGCCAGATTTCTCCATTGTAAAGATACTATTTTTTTTCTTTTCATACTATATCATTTAGAAGTACAGGCATACCTCGGAGATGTTGCAGGTTTAATTCCAGACCACCACAATAAAGCGAATATCACAGTAAAGTGAGTCACAAATTTTTTGGTTTGCCAGTACATATAAAAGTTATGTTTGCACTATACTATAGTCTATTAAGTGTGTGATATCATTATATCTAAAAGCCAATGTACATACCTTAATTTTAAAATACTATATTGCTAAAAAATACTAACCATTCTCTGACAATGCAGGATTGCCACCAACCTTCAATCTAAAAAATGCGGTATCCGCAAAGCTGAATAAAGCAAAGTACAATAAATTCCTGAAAGTCATGAAGTCAAGCATACCCTCAAGGCACAAGGGGAATTATGCTTCAGTTCTGGAGGGGGGAATATCTACATATATTAAGGAGGTTTGCCTCCTCTTTCCCATTTATTTAATCAATAAGTATGGACTTATGTATATTTTATATTTGGATTACATTCAATATTACGTTATATATTTTGTTGCTCAAATTGTTCCAGTTGGCCATTGAGAATTCTTTCAGGTTGGCTTCTGTGTCCCTTGCACATGTCCCCATCCTTTTGTCTTTTGAGCACTTCTTTAATTTTTGGTAATACAAGATGCTCTAGGCTCATCTTATATTTTCCCTGCCACAGCCATAAATCAGCCATTTCTCCAAAGAGCCCTGGTTGTTCTTACTGGAGAATGATATTTAGAAAGCAAGATCTAGAGTCTAGGCTATATGGAAATTTATTATTTGATAAAATGGTATTTCAATTAAGAATTATTTAGCTAATAAATGGTGCTAGCTATTCATATGATAACCCATCAAAAAATTAAACCGTCTTATTACCATTTGCTAACATGTAAGAATTTAAATCTATCTGATTAAAAGGTATGACTATTAAAGCAATATTTTCCAAAATGTAACTTGAGTGTAGAAATTAAGAAGGAGAAACTTTCTTAAGCAGTAATCCTAAAAATCATAAAGGAAAAGATGAACATTTTTCTGAATAAATTATTTTACATATGGTAATAGACATTACACAAAGAGTAGAAAAGGAAATGATAAGGTAGGAAAATGAGAAACAGGCGGTACCTCTAACTATCCAAGGAACTCCTTCAAATTAATAGCGTAACGATAATCTAATACGAAATGCACAAAGGTCAATTAGTCGAAGAGTAAGTTAATAGACATGTGAAAATGGATTTAACTTCACTAGTTCGGGAGATCCAAAATAACAGTAAAATATATTTCATTCAGATTGTAAATATTTCAGACAGCAATAATATACAGAACTGGCAAACAGAGAAGCAGAAACCCATGTATTTTGAGTGGATATATCTTTGTATGAGCATAAAGAAAAATCTGAGTACACCCCAACCTGTTTGTATTGGTTAATTTGGGAGTGAAAATGAGGACGGGGTAGAAGATATCATTAACCTTTAAAAATGTAATCTACATGTTGTTTAAACTTTTTTTGCTTAGCTTATTTTGTTAAAATTTAAAATGATAAAATCAAGGTAATTAAAAAAAAGATTGCAGTAGATTAGGTAAACGATGGTAGTGACCTGAACCAGGATAGTAGCTGTGGAGATGGAGACAAGTGAATGTACCTGAGATATATTTTGGAATTAGAATTAATATTACTGGATGATGGATTGGAAGACAGTGATAATGGAAAACAAAGTCTCAAGGATGGCCATTGGATTTCTGGCTTGAGTAAGTGGATGGTATTATTATATACTGCAATGGGGGAGCCTCAGGTAGAACCAGGAGTGGGGAAGAAAATTTGAAGTTCCGTTTGAACATATTGTCATCCAAATGGTATGACAAATAGTCAATTGGATATATGAGGCTGGAATTCAAAGGAGAAGTATAGGCTGCAGATATAAACTTGGGACACATCAGTCCTCTTCTAAAGATTTATCATGTAAAAATAAGCCCCACAGATATACACAGCAATATATACAAGAATGTTATTGTACCATTGCTGCTGATAGCAAAAATTAAATAACCCAAACATTCAGAAAAAATGTGTTAGATTATTTTTGTTATTTAAAAAGATTATGAAGAATTTCTATACAAACTGACCAAAGAGATAATCACATTTTGTTAAATTTTTAAAACCAAAAGACAAAAAATAAGTTGCAGTAGTACTTCCAGTAAAAATGGGAAGATAAAGAAATCCCAAGGATTTTTCTCCTGTTTTAATCTAGAAGATTTATAATTTTAAGATTAAATGTAATTACACTTAATGTATAATCCATTTTGTGTGTAGTGTAAGATAAGGATTGTGTTCATTTTTATTTGCATATAGGTACTGTATCCAGTTTTTCCAGCACCATTTGTTGAAAACATTTTTCTCTATTGAATTACCTTAACACTTTGCTGAAAATTAATTGAATTTGTATTTACGTATGTGTGTATACATATTTTTGTATCTATATCTCTTTTGTATCCATATCTGTATATATATATCTATATCTATATTTATGTATCTATAAAAACAGATGTACTAAGAAACAGCAGCAGCTGTGTATCACAGGAGAGAAAATGTTGGCATTTCGAATCCAGGCACTGCCAAAAGAAGCCCCCCAAATCAATAATCCTCAGAAGAAAAAAATGGAATCCATGGTCACTACAGTATATGAACTTCAATGTCCAGTTTTCAATTAAAAATTACTAGGCATGTAAAGAAACAGGAAGAAAAGTTTGGAGAAAAGGCAGTCAATAGAAAAGGACTCAGGGTACCAAGATGTTTGATTTAGAAAAGACTTAAAAGCATCTCCTTTATTTTGTTGAAGTGCTAATTATATTGATTAATGTTTGAGTGCTACATCTACCTTGGGTTCCTGAGATAAACCTTATTTGATCATGAAAACTGTACATATTTTTTCCACTTTTTCATGAAAACTGTACATTGTTTTTAAAATTGTGTTTCTTATAAGATCCTACCTCCATGGCAAATCACAGAAGCCACTGAGATTCGCATTCTTTCTTCTGTTATTTTGGATTAAAAAAAAATCAAAGAGTTTTGCACTAAAATATAAACTCCATAAATGTAGAGACTTTTGTGTTTTTCTTTTGTATCCCTAATGACTAGTATAGTGTCTGACATAGAGTATGTGCTCAATATTTATTGAATAAATGACTTAAAAACATGCTGAAATTAGTAGTTGGCTCTGTGGAGTAAGAATTGCAGAAAAGGGCCTGATTGTATGAAACTAGTTATTAATTTTTTTATCTATATCTATTTTAAGATTTCTTAATAGAAGTTCAGTGGAAGTAAATAGAATAAATTCATCAACACTAGCTAAATACTGACATATGTCGTGAATTTTAAAATTATTTATTTATTTATGGCTGTGTTGGGTCTTCGTTTCTGTGCGAGGGCTTTCTCCAGTTGTGGCAAGCGGGGGCCACTCTTATCGCTGTGCGCGGGCCTCTCACTATCGCGGCCTCTCTTGTTGCGGAGCATGGTCTTCGTGGCACGCGTGCTCAGTAGTTGTGGCTCGCGGGCTCCAGACGCGCAGGCTCAGTAATTGTGGCTCACTAGCCCAGTTGCTCCGCGGCATGTGGGATCTTCCCAGGGCTCGAACCCGTGTCCCCTGCATTGGCAGGCAGATTCTCAACCACTGCGCCACCAGGGAAGCCCTGTCGTGAATTTTTAAATGTAAGATACAAGAGGTGATTTAAATTTATGGATTAAAATTACTTCTAGGGCATAATATCAGTTAAAAATACATAATGGGTGAATACATGCTTTAAAATCTTTAAAACAATTTTTGAATATGTGGTCTTTCAATTATCTGACTCTATAACTTTAATCCTCACTGGTCTACTGATTAAGCAGACACTCAAATGAAGACAGTTACGTATTAATGATTTAGGCCCCTGCGGAAGATATCAGAGGTCCCTAAGCAAAGCATATATTTGTTATTTACAAATTGCATAGCATGTTATTAACCTTTTGGTCACTAGAGGGTACTGGTGTTTCAGAACAACACAATTCAGACTTTTTCTACTCTGACACCAAAAAAATGCCAATCAGAATCCAACTGCCAGCATTCTATTGTGTGACTCTTCAGATCCCCCAAATTACTTGTTTGCAAGGTGAATAGCTACAACTTAGGATGGGTTGAAGCAAAACACCAAAAGGAGGAAAGTGTTACACAAAAGATCTTAAATGCAACACATTTAAAGCATTGGTGTAGAGGTGAGTTAAGAGAGGCTAACATTAATTCTTCGATAACTGTATGTCCTTATGCTTGTATCTCTTATGAAATCTAATTTGTGTATACTGCAATGGGGGAAACAAAAGTTTCAAAGAAGTCAAATATTCATAAATAAAAATGAGAATAATTTTTGATGTAACTGGAGATTGGCTCTGCCTTCTTTGATGTATGAATCATAGAAAGGTCTTAAATTTTAAAATAAAATACATAGTTACACTAGAATTTTATTGCTGTAACATTAAATTTTGACATGTACTTTCATCCCATTGTTTTGGATAAAGCTTGTATCTAAGAATACCATCAAAATTATTTTACTTTTCAAAGAACATTTTAGAAAAACATTTTCCCAAGTATGGGTTTGAGAGTAATTAAAACTAATAAGACAAAAGTTTGGGGAAAGATTTAAAAGGTAAACCACTTCATTCCTTCCTAGTTATTGTTCTCATTAGAAACATGACATTTTAAAAGAGAAATAAATTTCAAAAGTGTAAAAAAAATTTAACAGTAAAACACAAAGTGAAATTAGTGATATGATTAATGTATGTTGTTAAAATAGAGTTTACATTACATGTTTGCTTTTTTCTTCTTTAAAAACTATATAGCCCTATAATGATTCTTTTTTTTTTTTCAAACTCTCATACAGAATCAAAACAACAGCATAGAAAGAAAGAATGCAGGGGAACATATTCCAGTCTTATTTCCTACCACTGATTTACACCGAATAAGAATATCAACATGAAGAACTGAACTGACCAGGGCTTGCTCTGAAAGTCAAGCTGAAGTCTGAGTAATGGTCTTCATAGTGCTATATGATTAGGTCTAATTCCTTAAATATGAGGGAAAATGAAGTTTGTAAATTTTAAAATCTTTTCATTTCCCTGTCAAGATGAAGAGGCAGAAAAACCAGGCTTTCCCTAGATTTGAGAACAGCTGGTTTTACCACTGATTTTCACCTGTTGAGAGTGGTTATGGTACCTATGTAAAGAACACTGTGCTTCAAATAAGAAGATGGAGACTGGAGAATTGCTGAAAGACTTGGGCACATCCTTTAACTTCATGGAGTCTCAGTTACCTCACCTTAAAAGGGGAATAATAATAATAGCAACAGGACCTTGGAGGATGTCTGAAAAAAAATGGGAAAATGGTTGTGAAACATAAAATATTGGCTTAGTAAAAGATGTTACTAGGCGATTATGCCCATTTTCACTAAATGTGAAGGCCTACATAACATTTAAATGCAGTTTCCAGTCCTAATTGCATAGGAATGGGCCAGGGGTGGAGAAAGATGGTTGGAGACTTTGTAAGAACTTGCCTTTTTCCTCCGCCCCACCCCGCCTTCACTCCCAAAGGCAAGCAGCCTTTGATTTCAATATCTCAGATGCACTGAGATAGTGAAAGAGTGAGGTAGTGAGTGGCTGCCACCTGCCTCTAGCCACTTTTGCCCTAGCTAACTTTTTTTTTTTTAATGAAGGGGAAGAATTTAGGCGGGGGATGGGGGTAGGTTGGTAGTTGGGATTTCTTTATTTTTGAATTCGACCGTCTGATTTTATTTTGTTTTCCTGTACCTATCCCCTTAAATCTCGAGGCACTATTAGTTTTATAGTTTCAGTGCGCCCCTGGGGACAGAACAACTTGGCCCGCTCATGATCATGCTAGAGTCCCGAAGCAGAAAGGGAAAAATGTTCAGGCTCATCTATGCAACGGGAGAGTGGTCGGCTTAGATTGCTCAGCGTCAGGTGAATGACACTTGCCAGGGTTACAAAAGAGCTTCAGGAGGAAGACCTGGTCCTTGCACAAGCGTCTGTGGATGGAGAAGGAGGAGGGCCGGCGCTCAGGTCCGCCTTGGCAACTTGGCTGAGGTGGGGTAGACCAGGGAGACACTGTAGCCCCCGCCGCCCACGGACGCTCCTCTGGCAGAGAACCGGAGGAGGCGCGGAGCCGGGAACGGCGGCCTGGCTGGGCGTCCGCTCCGGCCAGGAGTTGGAACATTTCAAGAGGAGTCTTCCGGGGGTTTTGCCGAGCCCAGGCGGCCAAAGCATTGGTCGCGCAGCAGCCGGGAAAGGCGCTCACTTTCTGCCACATCCCCTCCCACAGCACTTTGGCCGACACCCACGGGCGCCCCGCCCCCCCTCGGGCTTATAGAACCTGCCGGGCACCTCTGCACGCCTGGGAGCCGAACGCTTCCCGGAGCCGACGGCGCGGCTACCTGTGTCGCCTGAAAGCCCCGCCGCCGAAGTGGCGAAGTGAGGCGGCGGCTGAGCCCCGCATCATGGAGGGCAGCTCCGCCGCAGCCCCAGCCCCAGCCCCAGCCCCAGTCGCCACCGACAGCCGCCGCCTCCCGCATCCGGTCTGCCGGCTCTCGTCGCTGCTCTCAGGGCTCCGTTCCTTCCTCACCTCGAAGACAGTATGAAGGAGACCCGGGACCACGCGAGTTCCCCTTTCTGCACGCGCCTCAACCACTCCTACCCCGGCATCTGGGCGCCCGAGCGCTCCGCTGAGGCGCGGAGCAACCTAACGCGTCCCGCGGGGCCCGGCGAGGACTGCGGCTCGGTGTCCGTAGCCTTCCCGATGACCATGCTGATCACTGGCTTCGTGGGCAACGCGTTGGCCATGCTGCTCGTGTCGCAGAGCTACCGGCGCCGGGAGAGCAAGCGCAAGAAGTCGTTCCTGCTATGCATCGGCTGGCTGGCGCTCACCGACCTGGTCGGGCAGCTGCTCACCAGCCCGGTGGTCATCGTCCTGTACCTGTCCCACCAGCGCTGGGAGCAGCTCGACCCGTCGGGGAGGCTGTGCACCTTCTTCGGACTGACCATGACCGTCTTTGGACTCTCTTCGCTCTTCATCGCCAGCGCCATGGCCGTCGAGCGGGCTCTGGCCACCCGGGCGCCGCACTGGTACTCGAGCCACATGAAGACGAGCGCCACCCGCGCCGTGCTGCTCGGCGTGTGGCTGGCGGTGCTCGCCTTCGCCCTGTTGCCGGTGCTGGGCGTGGGTCAGTACACCATCCAGTGGCCCGGGACGTGGTGTTTCATTAGCACCGGGGCAGGGGGCAATGGGACTAGCCCTTCGCACAACTGGGGCAACATTTTCTTCGCTTCCTCCTTTGCTTTCCTGGGGCTGTCAGCGCTGGCCGTCACCTTCGCCTGCAACTTGGCCACCATTAAGGCCCTAGTGTCCCGCTGCCGGGCCAAGGCCACGGCGTCGCAGTCCAGCGCCCAGTGGGGCCGGATCACGGCCGAGACGGCTATCCAGCTCATGGGGATCATGTGCGTGCTGTCGGTCTGCTGGTCGCCGTTGCTGGTAGGTAGTTCCAGGGCGTGGGGAGTTCGGGGTGGGGGCGTGCGCGCCGGCGGGCAATGGAGACTTTTGGAAATGGCAGCACCTGCAGGGATGTGTGTGCAAGCACAGAACTTTGGAGAGGGCTCTGCCTTGTGCCATCTTGGTCGCGGCTTCAGAGCTGAGCTCCTCACTTACTGGCTGAGCACCTTCCAAAAGTGCCAGGCATCGCATTAGGCTCTGGTTGTACAGGCATGGAGACCACAGGGCTGCTCACGTTCTAACCAGAGAGAGTAAGAGGATACCCAGGTATCACTTCAGTGCTTGTGCAGAAACAGAGGTTTCTCCCGGGTGCCTTGGGAGCAGGATGGCGATGACAACGGTAGCTCGGTGCTCTGGGTTTTCTCCTATTTCAAATACCTCTCGCACGTTGAGTCGATTTTCAGTCTGCAGAACTACTTTACCTGCGACCCACTGCAAACAGGCACAGCCGTCTTGCAGTCTCTGAGCCACTGCTTGTGCCCTCCCGGAGCAGCCGGCGCTCACGTTGCTTACAGGCTGACTCCTGAAGGGAGGCAGGAGAGTGAAGAAGCATCCTGCCGCTCGGGCAGCCTCAGCCCTTTCGAATTGTGCTGCACCCTCTCCCTCTAGGAAATGCTTGAACCGACAGTCAGCCAGTGGGCCCTGAGACCTGGTAACTCCCCCTGACCAGCCTTTGCTTGTCCTTGTGGCTACCGCGCAGGGCTGATGGCAAGGCCAATCCTGGGATAGGAAGTAGAGGTTTCTGCACTTCCCGGCTCCCCACGAGGGCCACAGCTCGGGAGCAAGTGAGTTTCCACACGCTCCTAGTCTAACACTCTCTTTTACATTCGTACTTTCCATGTTTTCCTCTGGGATACTTTTAGCTAGACATTTTGTATAAGTGCTGTTTACTAATTCCTGATGAATGGTTGCTTTTTTAGGCCCCAAGCAGCCTGGCTTAGTAGATGTTCCTGAAAGAGCGATCTGGTCACTATGACAGGGTTATAACAGATGATATATTGGACCTGGAAATTTATTAGACAGTTGTGAAAAACTCCTGAATCCCATGGCACGGTTTTCAGAACCCACCCATGTATATTTTTTCTTTTTGTTTTCTTTTCTTGTCTTCTGTTTTTTAAATTTTTTGGACGGGCCCAGCGGCACCCAAGATCTTACTTCCCCCCCATCAGGGATGGAACCCGTGCCCCCTTCGTTGGGACCATGGAGTCTTAACCACTGGACCGCCAGGGAAATCCTGTAGTTTTCTTTTTTAAATTGTGATAAAATACACATAACATGAAATTTGCCATTTTAATCACTTTTAAGTGTACAGTTAAATGGTATTAAGTACATTAACATTGTTGTGCACCACGTATAGTTTTAAATCCCTGGTATTTTATAAGAGAACTGTAGCTCCTTTTTCCCCTCACCCTCCCCTGCATTTGACAGCAAAGATATTACAAAATACCTGTGTTTAACTGGTGTAGTATATTTAGAGCAGGAGTCTTGGCTCCCAATCAGTAATAGGTGGTGACAAGGAGAGTTATGTTGGAACCTCATAGCCCATAAATCACTGTAAGGTCTCAGTTCTGCATTCTGGGAGCTAGAACTTAGGCTGATGTCATCACCATGGCTTATCAAAGCCAGCTCCAATTTTAGACATATTTACTTCTGTGGTGTGTAGGTGGCCAAATAGAAGGAAAAAAAGTTCTAAATAATAAGCACTTTGCTAAAGTTGATAATTAACATAACTTTAAAGGCAAACAAAGTATTTGAATTTTTCACAACAGTCATTTGAGTCCGACATATCTGAGTTTGTTCTCACACTCTTTATATCTGTACTCTGTATATCCAAGAAAAAAGGTAAATGATACAAATAAAATGCTTACTCATACAGTTAACCAGACTTATAGTTGTTGATTTTTTTTTAAGTAGAAGAGAAACTATGTAGTGTGGTTTTTATTTCAAAACTTTGATCCTAATATGATGAGCATAGCAGCCTTAGGAAGACTTTAGATCAGTTCTGAAAATTGCAATCTAGGATGGCCAAACTCACTCTCTTAAGAAAGACTGTATTTAGAATTCATCTTATTTAATTTCAATTAATAGCTGCAATTAAAATATTTGTTGGTTTGCTGCATTTTATCAGACATTTTATTCATTCAGTTCTCATAAAAACATTAAACTTAAAATAAATTCAACATGTCATCATATCAAAGAGAAGAAATTCGTGGTTTCCAAAATAGGTATTTTTTAAACTGACGGAAATTATTCTATCTTCTGTTTTGTGCACCATTGAAATTAAATCTCCAACTATCTTCAGAAAGATCTACAGTACAAAGTTGGAATTATTTCAAAGGAAAGAAACTGGCAAAACTGCTTTCTTAATAGGTTAGGGAATTATAAGAATGAAAGCACTAGAATATAGTGAATTGAATTTTCAGTGTATTAATGTTGAAGTGAGAGATGGTCTTTTATACTTTTTTCCTAACTATAAAATATAGATTCCCTATTAGCTTTCTCTGAATTGGGCATAGGATACTAATCTAATTATCCAAACTCCTTACTTAAAAGGACCCTGAGTATATCTTATCTTGGAAAACTATCATGACTATAATAATATTCAGTTGTCATTGCTGAAAAACTTAGCATAGTAGAGATACCATAATAAGAAAACATCCCAACTGCTACAAGTTCCTGCTATGTATGCAAATACTTAAATTGAGGGTTTATCTATGGTGCAAACAAAAGCTTTTTTACCTCTTTTTTCCCAGAAACTTTACAAAGTACAATAGAAAATGTGAAATTAAGTGAGACTACAGTGGGAAATGATGTCACCGTTGGTAGATGAACTACAGTTACAGTTCTTAGTCGATATTTATGTGAGGCATCAAGTTCTGTTGGAATCAGACAGTTGACTCAGCAATGCAATCTGTTTGACTTATTATTTTCGTTACATTTTTTTATGAACTACACTCACCAAATAGTCCAGTTGTTTGACATGATAGCCAAGTTTCCAGAAGAAGGAATAACCTGAGGCTGTTGTTCAGAGGAAGCCATGACTACATTTTATACTTTTGTACACCTGGTACTCCTCAAACAGGTAGAACGTGGCTAATACTGTAGCTGTCTTAAAAATAGTAGATATAAAGCTAACTATCAACATTGTGAAAAGAGAGGTATGAGGAACAGAGTTTCTTGTCTACAACTTTGGAACTGGATAAAAGCAGTCTTAGAAACTTTTGCCTTTAATCTTGAACCAGCAAATTCCCTGCTCAACATCCACAGATGCCGACAGGGATGCTTTGATTCAAGGAGATATTTTCAATATAGATGTAAGTTTTCTTTTAATTTTAGGATATATTTTGACAAAGGAAATTTGTCTTAAATATACTTCCTGTGATAAGTAGATGCAATACATTATTTTACAGAAGTAATGCTATTTTATAGCACTAAAAAGTATTATTAAATTGCTAATTTTCTCTGCCTATTAATTTCTGCCAGGTTCAGGATGTTGCTTCAGGGATAATGATCAAACATGTGAATCAACATTATAGGAAAAATCTTCTATAATTTGTTTTTATAAGAATTGAGATTACTCAGACTTTTTTTTTTTTTTTGGAGTTTACTACAATACATTTTAAGCACTGTGGAAGGGCTGTTAAGTAGACTTATTAACAACTGGTCAAAACGTTATAATCTGTTCAGAGAAGTAGAATTCCCACATTTATGAGTGAAAAACTTAGAGAACAATACAAGATTGGATGTAATTAATAGTGCCTTTGGCTCTGGGAAGAAAGTCTCTCTGAATTTGCCAGAGTAGGCTTCCAGGAAGAACTGGGATGGCATAGCTTGACCTCATGGCTGAGAATGTGTGTGTCCGTGGACCCAGCCCATGAATACTGAGGGTGCACACTGGAACCATGGGAGGAATGGTTTGAAAAGGTTCCTGTGGCCGCATTGAGGTAGTTAGGATGAACACAGGATGAGGACTGTCTTCTTTTGCCAGTAGGCCATAGAAACTCTATTTTGGGTTTTTGAATAGGGGAATGAGTTTTAAAAACATTGGCAGGGCTGTAGTGTGTGGATAGATTTGGACTGGAAAATGGGAAAGTGAGATCAGTTACAACTTGCTTCTGCAGGTGGGTTAGGCTCTAAGGGTAGATACCGTGGGAAGAGATAAGTCAGAGAAAGAAAGGTAAGAGAGAACTAATGCTGTTAGAAATGGTCAATTTAAGGAGTGATTGATTCACCAAACATTTCTTACACATCTACTGTGTCCTATTCTTTGCGGTAAATATTTTCACATATATTACCTCATTTAACTGCATGCTGTGAGATTGCCACTATTTTCTACATCATTCAGATGAAGAACTCAAGTATAAAGAATATTAGAACCAGATTTCTAATTCAAGATATCTGACTCTGAGTTTATTTTTAATTTTTTGTTGTTGTCGTTGATCTGTTTGTTTAGCTCAGATAAAGGCCAGGAATTCTAGTCCTAATAGTAAGTAGTACTGGGCAAGTTATGTATCCTCTTATCTGTAAAGTGCAAAAGTAGGGCTAATAGATATCTAAGGTCTTTTTCCATTTGTTATGCTCAGGAGAATTATGAGAGATTTGGGAGAATCATAGTTTAATGATCCAGAATGAGAAATTTGGGAAGGAGACTGCTTGGTCAATTTTTTTTTATAAGAATGGGGGCTTCTAGGGTTTTGGACACCATGCGTATGGAGATGGCAGATTATCTAAATGATATATCCAGAAGCAAATATAACCTGAAAATTCATGGCATAAATCAGGGCTTAAAAATGTAGATTTTTTTAGTTTTGAGTTTGTCAGAGAGGGTCAAGAATTAAACAAATTTAGGGGCTTCCCTGGTGGCGCAGTGGTTGCGCGTCCGCCTGCCGATGCAGGGGA
>NC_041217.1:123197642-123203018 GCF_002837175.3 Physeter macrocephalus
AAAAAAAAAAAAAAAAAGAAAAAAAAAGAATTAAACAAATTTTAAGCCATCATTTTGAAGAAATTCAGATGGTCTAGATTTGTAGCATAATTGTGACTCATTGGCCTTTCTCTTTTGAAAAAGCTGTAAAGGTCAATAACTCAATTATGAAAGTTTCCATAGGATCAGTTTTCTGGGAATAACACTCAGGAATATGCACTACAGGCATTTGTAACAGAGGATGATTGATGATTCGTCTGGGGGAGCTGAGAGGTAGTAGTGAGGGGTACTGGGTGTCATGTTTCAGTTTTTAGTCCTTGCCTTACAGTGTGGGGAAGCAGGGAGGGAAGTCCTCCCTCAAACTCCTCACATACGGGTAGCATTTTTATAATCCACCAGGGTTCCACATGCATCTCATTCTTGCCTCGCAACTCTTAAGATCTACACCTGTAGCATGTCGCATTCCGAATCCCCCTTTTCCCCTCAATTCCTTATCATAGAGGTAGGTAAGAAGTTTGTATTTCAACTCTTACCATGCTTCTTGAGGATTGTTAGATGGCCTTTCAAGTCCCCCTTTTCCCTAGAAAATTCCAGTTTTCATAGATTAATGAAGGTAACCAAAGAAGGGACCTAATTTTGGGGATTCCTCTTATATCTTGTCTCTTGAGTATATGTCAGCATTTTATAGTAAACATAGTAATTCATTCTTACATAGAAATGACAGTTGAACAGCGTGTGACTTTTTTCATGAGAGGGACACACGCACACGGAAGTAGCACTATGGAATGGTGAATCTGTTCCCTTTACTCAGAACACTTTTGTCTCCATTTTCCCACTTACACTTCACCCCTCAATCATTCAGCTATTGCTGCCGAGCAGTCACCCATCTTGGACTGGTTAAGTTCCCAAGTTAGCAGTCACTTTGTTAGAGGAGCCTTGCTTGATCCTCTCTAGAGGATCTTATTAACTGAATATCTGAGCACGTAAATCAAAAGACGGCGTCTGGTCCCAGTGACATACGTAATTCATTGTGTGACCTTAGACAGTTTACTTGATATCTTTGGGAACTATTTTCCTTTTTTTTTTTTTTGTAAAATAAGAGTAAAAACACCTACTCAGCCTCTTTCACAGGATTGTAATGAAAACCAAAATAAATGTATGTGAAAATAATAGGGAATATTTCTGCCATATTAGGAATACTACTATGATGTTTTACTGGATGATAATGTTGACTTCTTGTCTTCAGATAGACCTTCCTCCCAGGAAACTGGAGAAAAGAGACAAGTGATGTTTCACAGCTTGATTAGTTATAGTTAACTGCTGGGGAAATGTGGTGGAGAATGTGACTTTTCAGAAAAAAATAAAATAAGAAAAATGGTGCATAAATTTTTACAAGGTACTGTAATTCATTCCTCCTCTTCTCCCCCTGTCGCCATCACTCTTCTGCATTCTCTCAGCTCTGGAATGCTTTCCCCCACACAGCTGCCAGGTAACCCTCTAAATCTAAAACATTCTGGATCCCATCTCACCCTTCCCTTGAACCTGGAGGAGTGCCCACTACCTCGTGCTCTGAAGGCCTCTGTCTAGAATGTGTCTCTTGTCTTTCCAGTCAGGGACGTGGTGTGCTCAGACCTGTCCTCATGTAAATGAGTCAAATTAATTGTGCATCTAGTTGCTGTCCTGGGTCAGATTACTCTGCAGAGCTCTTAAGGATAGAGGCTGTGCCTTGGTTGTCCTCATCTCTTCACAGGTGATCAGGAATGTTGGGACTGCACAGAATCTCCACCACTGACTCACAGCCCAGAACTGAGTTCACACAAGCCTTAAATCAGACCAAAGCATGAGAAACACACAGTTGTAAACTGTCTCACAGTTAGAACAGGACCTGACAAGACATTAATATTATTTGCAATCTGCAAGTAGCACAAAGTGTAATTTTCCCATCCAGTGGCCCTCCCAGAATTCTCTTGGGCAACATTTATAAGGAGGACATTTCAGTGGCTGATTTTGTCACTTATTCAAAATCTATATATTATTTTACCATACTGATTTTTATGATAGGTGTTTGAGGACTGTAAATCTAAAACTGAAACATGGTGGCAGAGACAGAAGAGGAGGCTTGATTTTTCACACTTTAATTCTGTTAGAAAGAGGAAATTAGATACTAATTAAGGTAAGAGTCATGTAATATAAGTATAGGATAAATTCTACACCAAATAGCATTACTATTTTTAAAAATCTTGATAATACAAAGACAGAGGCCAAATTGGAGGTGGATATTTATTTTAGCAATTATTGATCTAATAAAAATAAAGTATGATTTTAAAAATACACTTTTTACTAATCTTTTATTTCCTAAAAGTAAATTTGATTTTTCTGTCCCTCTTTCTGAATACTCACTGTGTCATTTTCTGTGGTTGAGAATATGCTGCTATTGGTGAAATTCATGAAAATTTGGAAAAAGGAGTATGTTGTTAATGCTGAAAAGAGAGATTCTGAAAGATACGACACGTCTTGAAAAATTCACCAGACAGTAGAGTGGAGCTTTCATTGTGGTCTTGATGTATGAAATTTCCCTGATAACATCCTGCTACCAAACACCTTGTTTGGGTCAAGTAGAGCACACACATCCGTATTTCCCCGAATAGACTAGTGCCTCAGCAGTCAAAGGCACAAACAGCAGTTAGTGATTAAGTGACCTCTGCCTGTGTTTCCTAAGAAGAGCAAGAGAAAGTGGTTGCTTCCATGTCCTGGCTATTGTAAATAGAGCTGCATGGACCTAGAGTCTGTCATACAGAATGAAGTAAGTCAGAAAGAAAAACAAATACTGTATGCTAACACATATGTATGGAATCTAAAAAAAAAAATGGTTCTGAAGAACCTATGGGCAGGACAGGAATAAAGATGCAGATGTAGAGAATGGACTTGAGGACACGGGGAGGGGGAAGGGTAAGCTGGGGACGGGGAAGGGTAAGCTGGGACGAAGTGAGAGAGTGGCATTGACATATACACACTACCAAGAGAGAAAGTGATTGAAGAAGCAGGTGAGGGCCATAGAATAAGGCACTGGAAGGCAAGAGCCCAGGGTTCTCGTCTTGGCTTTTTTACCACAGGATAAAAGTCACTGTATCTTTCTGGTTTTTCCTTTCCTCATCAGTAAGATAAAACAGTTATCACTCTAACCTTCCTTCCGGTTCTGACTTCCTGTGGCTCGAAATAAATAAAATCGTTCCTTTTGGACATACTATATTAAATATGTGGGGGAACACACCCAAAGACTTCTTAAGAAAAATCATAGAAATGTATGCAAACGGACAGAGTAGATCATGCATTCTGTTATACAATTATTCTGTGAATATTTACTGCTTGCTACGTGCCTGCCACTCTGGTGATATGGTGGTGACCAGGGCTGACGTGTACGGTTGTAGGTGCTGAACGGTTACGTGGCTCTAGGGGGCACTCTTCACATCATGTTCTATGTGAATGACAGTCCTTGTGGAGCAGGGTGCCATCTGTGCTGTACTTGGTAGCCCTGAGAGTAAGCCAAACAGACATGTTAGCTTCTTCCATGAAGCTTTCAATCCACTAAGGTAGACCGACAGTGAATAAACAATCCTTCCAATAAACAAATGTAACCAGTCTGATGGGTCATTACCCTGGTTGCTTTCACCACCATGTGGTACAGCTTTTGCAGGTTGGCCTTGTCTGGGCTGAAGGGCAGTGCTGGTCCACTGCCGCTGTGAGGCCCTGATGGAGCACGTCCCTGTCCAGGCTGTAGTGGGTCCGTGCTTGGGCGCAATCATTAGAGAGCACATTAATTCACACCCATAACTTCAGCCCTGAAGCTCACCAGCAATTCCCTGGAGCGCAACCACTGTGTTAGAAGGTAAGGACCCCGAGAGTAGCTGACCTCAGGCCACATACTGCCTGGAACCAGCCTTCCCTCTTGGGTCCTTAGGCTCTGGGTTGTACTCAGATCATCCCCTCACAAGTTTGTCTTTCTCTTCCAGTAAATTTTCTTTTAAGGCTTTCCATGTCTTTTCCCTCTACTGAATGTAGCCAAAGTTACTGTGCTTTAAGTTTCTTGGCTTCAGATATTGGGAGAGGAGGTTAGATTTCTCAACCTCTTTTTTCCAGAAAATATGATGGTCTACCTCTTCCCAAGTGATCAGCAGTTTATACCAGGTGTGTTGCATGGATTTTACTTTGTTGTACCATACAAGTTTCCACTGTGTAAATCTACTCCTTCTACATTTACCAAAGTAAATGTTTCTTACTTCTGTAACATCTGCTCCAATGTGACTTGCTCTGCCCACCTGAACAGAGAAGAGGGGGGCAGCTTCTGACATTCCCTTACCTACATCATTAAAACAATGGGTGTGGGGCTTCCCTGGTGGCGCAGTGGTTAAGAATCCACCTGCCGATGCAGGAGACACGGGTTCGGGCCCCGGTCCGGGAAGATCCCACATGCCGCAGAGCGGCTGGGCCCGTGAGCCATGGCCACTGAGCCTGCGCGTTTGGAGCCTGTGCTCCGCAATGGGAGAGGCCACAACAGTGAGAGGCCCGCGTACCACAAAAAACAAAAAACCAAAAAAAAACCCCAAAAGAATGGGTGTGTTATGAAGGCAAGAAAAAGGTGCTTTGGGAGTGTCAAAGAGGACCTTCTCTTGATGCATTGGTGGATGCAGGGGTGGTTAAGGAGGGCTTCCCTAAGAAAATGTCATTTATGGTGAATCTTGAAAGATGTTACTTGAGGAAGAAAGAGCAGCTTGCGAAGCCATCAGTGTAGGAAAGAGCTGGAAGCATTAGAGTAACTTAAAGAGGGCCAGATGGGTACATTAGAGTGAGTAAAACGGGCAGTGCCTTTAAGGTGAAGCTAGGGAGGTAGACAGGGCCAAACCACGTAGAACCTTGTCATTTTTGTTTGAGAGTTTATAATTTTGATCTCAAGTATGATGGAAAACAACTAGCTTTGAGTAAGGGAGTGAGTTGTTCTGTTTTGTGTATTAAGAAGATCACTCATGTTGCCTTATGAATTAGAAAAGTGCGGCATCAGAGCCCTTGAGTACTGAGATCAGTTGGAGATGTAGAGACATTAAGAAGGCTTCCCTGGTGGCGCAGTGGTTGCGAGTCCGCCTGCCGATGCAGGGGACACGGGTTCGTGCCCCGGTCCGGGAAGATCCCACATGCCGCGGAGCGCCTGGGCCCGTGAGCCATGGCCGCTAAGCCTGCGCGTCCGGAGCCTGTGCTCCGCAACGGGAGAGGCCACAACAGTGAGAGGCCCAAGTACCGCAAAAAAAAAAAGAGAGAAGGATAAACTGTTCTGTTTTTCCTTAAGTGTTGCTTTGAAAGAAGGAGGGACATAGCTTGGTATAGAATTGGTAGTGGGAGTGAGAG
>NC_041217.1:123203039-123241252 GCF_002837175.3 Physeter macrocephalus
AGTACCGCAAAAAAAAAAAAAAAAGAGAGAAGGATAAACTGTTCTGTTTTTCCTTAAGTGTTGCTTTGAAAGAAGGAGGGACATAGCTTGGTATAGAATTGGTAGTGGGAGTGAGAGTCAGTGCAGAAGCACAGAGGGAAAAATTGAGCCAGGTGTGCTGGGAATGGTAAGCAAATCTGTTTTTGTTGAAGTATGCTTGAGAAAGTCAAATATTATGAGTCAAGTAGGGACTGAGGGATAAGGGAGGGAGGAGTGCGTTGGTAGATTGCCTTGAAAATTAGAAATAGAAATTTGTATTTCATCTTGCACAAGTTGTATTGCTTGTCTATACTTCTGTTGTATGTTTGTAAAATAAGAAGGTTGACCTTATAAAATCTCTTGGTTTATAAAAGGTCATTTAGTAAAACAAGTGTTTTGTTTGATCTCTTTCTAGAATATTTTTGGTGAAATTGTCCAAGCTTTGTTTGAATACCTTTACTTCTAGGAAATTTATTGCTTTTTAAGGGGCATAAAACATTTTCTTAGAGGCAAGTATTGTGCTAGGTTCTTTCTTTCCTTCTTTCTTTTCCTTTCTTTCTCTCTCTCTCTCTCTCTCTCTCTCTCTTTCTTTTATGATCAAATGTAATAATATATGTAAAACACTTAAACATCATATCACACTAATAAGCACTTAATAAATGTTAGCTTCATTATCCCACTTCCAACTTGTGACAGATACTTCTCCTCAGTTTCCAGAAGTCACCACTATTATGATTTTCCAGAACACTGTTTTAGTATTGTTTGTGTGTATATGACAAAATGGTGTCATATTGTACATATTATTCTGCAGTTTGCCTTTTTTCAGTTAGCAGTGATGTTTTGTGATTTATCCATGTTGACACAAATGAATCTAGTATATTCATTTTGAGTTTTTAATATATTATATAAAATATAAATATAAATACTATATATTTATTGTATAATACAATATATACATATAAAATACTACCGTGTATCGTTTCTTTTTTTCTTCTATTTTTAAAATTTATTTAGTTATTTATCTATTTATTTATTTTTGAGGATCTGGAAACAACATTAGGCACACAGTACATTCTCACCCTCTAACATATTCTTTTATTATTATTATTAATTTTTTTCTTTTCACCTTTTGACCCATTTCTCTCACCCTCACCCTCACCTCTGTTAACCACCCGTCTGTTCTCTCTGTCTCTGAGCTTGGTTGTTGTTATTTTTTTAGATTTTACATGTAAGTGAGAACATACGATATTTGTCTTTCTATGACTTATTTCACTTGGCATAATGCCTTGGAAGCCCATGCATTTTGTCACAATTGGCAAGTTTTATTCTTTTTTCATGGCTGAGTAACTGAGTAATACTCCATTGTGTGTGTGGATGTATCTTCTTTATTCGTTCATCCATCAGTGGGCACTTTGTTTCTGTATCTTGGCTATTGTAAATAATACTGCAGTGAACATGAGGGTGCATATATCTTTCCAAGTTACTGTTTTTGTTTTCTTCGATAACTACCCAGAAGTGGAATTGCTGGATTGTATGGTAGCTCTATTTTTAATTTTTTGAAGAACCTCCATACCATTTTCCACAGTGGTTGCACCAATTTACATTCCCACCAACAGTGCACAAGGGTCTCCTTTTCTTCACATCCTCACTAGCTCTTGTTAATTCTTATCTTTTTGATAATAGCCATTCTAAGAGATGTGAGGTAATATCTCATTGTAACTTTGGTTTGCATTTTCCTGATGATTAGTGATTTCGAGCATCTTTTCATGTGCTTTTTGGCCATCTGTATGTCTTCTTTGGAAAAATGTCTATTCAGATCCTCTGCCCATTTTTAAATGATTGTTTATTTGCTATTTAGTTGTATGAGTTCTTTATATATTTTGGATATTAGTCCCTTATCAGATATATGAATTACAATTTTTTTTTCCATTCAGTAGGTTGCCTTTTCATTTTGTTGATGGTTTCCTTTGCTGTGAAGAACTTTTTAATTTGATGTAGTCCCACTTGTTCATTTTTGCTTTGGATGTCAGATTCAAAAAATCATTCATGAAGACCTATGTCAAAGAGCTTACCACCTATGTTTTCCTCTAGGAGCTTTATGGTTTCAGGCCTTACATTCATGTTCTGGGCTCTTTCTCACAAATAATTTTCTTTATTTCTTACAACAACCCTATGAGGTTCCAATATACAGATAACGAAGAAACCAAAGCTAAAAGAGGTTGAGTGATTCATTCAAGGTAACACTCAATGTAAGCAGTCAAACTGGGAATCAATGGCCAAGCTCTTTTCTCCAAGCCATGGTGACTCAACGTATCCCAATTCATCTTGAGTTGTTCTTTCTATTAGAAAAATTTAATTTCCCTTATATTGATTGAATTGGAGTGCTGCTAATTCTAGTCCTTGGTTTATGTGGAACAATACTAAATTTAATTAGAGATATCTTTTATTTTTAAAGTTACATGACACTATACTTCTAAGTTAGGTATCAAGGAGTTCTACTAAATCAATGTAAATAAACAGTAAAATAACATAAAATTATCTTGACAATGTCAGGGGCAGGAGCCATGATGTGTGAATTCATTTAAGTGACACTTTATTGAATATCAGTTGTGTGTGAGGCACTGTGCTACATCCCGACAGACAATGGCATGGTCCTTGTCTTCAAGGAATGTGTTGTTTACTGAATGATTCCCTGGAGAAACTTGAGGTTGTGACTCAAAAAAGCAACATTATTTTCCATTGTCAATTTTGAATATAGGAAAAAAGCTGGGGACCATTCAGAATTTATCCATTCATGCATTCAGTGATTGTTTATTGAGTAACTACTATGTGTTAGGCACAGTTCTAGGTGCTGGAAATATAGTAGTTAAAAAGGCAGACTAGTTTCCTGCTCTCAGGGAACATGCATTCTAGTGGAAGGAGAAAGTCAATCACTAAATTAGATGAAAGCCAGATTGTGATAAATACTGTTGAGAAAATAAAGCAATGTGATGTGATAGAGGGAGGCTGGGAAACTTTTGTAGATGGGGTCTTGAGAGAAAGGTGCCTCTTAAATGAGAGGTAACATTTAAGCTGAGATCTGCGTGAAAGGAAAGAACCAGGTATGAATGATCTCCAGGAAGAACATTCTAAGCAGAAGGAACAGCAATGGCCCTCACCTCAAGGTGGGCTCAAGGGATAGAAAGAAGTCCAGTGTGGCTGAAGTGAGATGAGCATGGAGATAGTAGAGTGCCATGAATTGAGGTCAGAGACCATGCTGGGGTCCAGATTGTGTGAGGCCATGCAGAGGAGTTTTGATATGAGTTTAAGAGAACACTGGAAGACTTGAAGCAGGGGAGTGACATTATTGGATTTACATTTTTAAAAGATCCTTCTCAAAGCTGTGTGAAGACTGGATTGCAGAAAGGCCAGAGTGGGAGCAGGGAGACCAGATAGAAGGTGTTGAAGTTCTCCAGGTGAGGGACAATGACAGCTGAGGTTGGAGTGGAGAAGTGGATATATTCACATAGAGCATTTTGGAGATAAGAGTTTACAAGACATTCTGTGTTTTCTCTAATCCTTGTCCTGTAACTATGACAAGAAATAGGGTCCTGTCTTCCTCTCTGAGCCTCTGGTAGGGAGGTGGCTATCTGTCCACAAATGACTTTCCACGTGACTCCTTAAAATGGAAGTGACCGCTCCAGGCTTACACAGCTAGCAATGGGCAGATTTAGGATTAAGTTCTCTCTAATGGGCACTATTTTTTTTTTTTTCTGAGATGTGAATTGGAATAGTCAGAGAGAAAGGGAAATAAGCAAAGTTTGCTTATACAATAGTAGGATATTATAAGAATCATCATCCCCAAAGAAGATCCAGACCAAGCTAAAGCAAGCTAGTTTAAGAAAAAAAAAGCGGGGGCGGGGGGAGGATTTCTTGATTTACATAAATTGCTGGGGGTGCCCAGAGTGGAGGTGGCCTTGTGGAAGACAGAAGCCAGGACTCTCTGTTTCTGTATCTCTCACTTTGACTTCTTGCCTGTGTCAGAATCTCCAATTCAGGCTCTGCTTCTAAGGAACCAACCTAAAACATAGCTTCGCAGCTCATTGGCCAAGTCCTATATACTTTTTTTCAGAGCTTTTGGTTAATAGGTTTATATTTACAGCCTGCATGTAGGGGTTTAATTTTGCCTTTGTAGCAATACAGTATTTCAGTGACTATGTCTTCTTGAAGGACTGTTTCAACAAATTTCTTTTCCTTCCTTCCTTCCTTTCTTCCTTCCTTCCTTTCTTCCTCCCTCCCTCCCTCCCTCCCTTCCTTCCTTCCTCTTTCTTTCTCTCTTTCTTCCTCTCTTCCTCTATTCCTCCCTTTGGCCCTCCCAACCTCACTCCTTCTTTCTTCTTTATTATTTTTTTTTGTAAGTACAAGAAACAGTTATACATGACATAAAGTTTCAGGACCGCACTTCATCTTCAAAGACTATCGTGAGTTTTGTTAAGCTATGATAAAAGATTTAGGCTCAGAGAATTGTCCAGAAGTGAGTTAAGACTGTAATGTGAAGTTTCCAATGGAACAGAGGTAGCTGTATAAAGCTCTGAAAGCTCACAAATACGCCATCAACACCACAGTGAGGCAACAGGAGAAGAAAAAAGAAGCTCTTTCTTGATTTTTCCATAAAGGGTGAATTGCAGTCTGGGTTTGATGTTAATCTGGCGACTTTCTCTTTATAAATCAGTGGATGTGCTAACAGCCAACAGGCTGGGTGGCATATTTTTGAATTTACTTAATGGTAATAATTTCCTCCAGAATAGATTAAGGATTTGCGTGGATCCAGAAGTAAATTTCTTAATTTCTTCACTTTTGTTCTATAAAAGATATTAGGGAACATCTTGATTTTTTTTTTCTTTAGCATCTTTTTGTAATTAAATTCTGCTGTAGATCCATTTCAGGAAGTGCAAGAATATCCTCTGACATCAGATCTCTTGTCTTCTCCCTCAACGTCATTCTTGGTTGCAAACAACAGAATCTGACTCCAAGCACAAAGGGCCTATGTGAAAAGGATATCGGAGGGAAAGCTGGCAGGCCAGGTTTGAAAGAGGCAGGACACAGACTATTCTAGATACTGAGCATCAGGTCACACTGCCAAGATCCTGCTGCAAAACAATTTGCTGCGTGCTGCTAGGATGAACTATAAACTCCATTGCTCTTTGTGTCTCTGTGTCCTGGGGGCAAACCTGACTGCTTTCTGCCCCCTGGCTATATGAAGGGGTTACTAGAAGAAGGATCAGGCACGTGCAGCAGCTTGTTTTTGAAGTAGGAACTGATAGTGAGAGGTATATGCTGAGATTTCTCTTCCACCCAGAATATATAGAAAAAGTTCATCAAAATTGGGGCATTAATAATAAAAGATGGGAGTTCACTGTTACCATCTAATTCATCCTTAGAAACATTATGACAGTAATGTTGTATCTTTTGAGTCCTGTGTGTGTTGTGTGTATGTGTGTGCTCATGTCACTTATTGAGGAGTTGGAGTGTAGTGAGACTGGTGGAGAGGAAGCTGAAGAGACCCACAAAACAAAAGGACATATTTATTGAATGCCTACTATATGCAAATACTTGAGAATTAGTTTATTATCTCATTTAATCTTCACAAGTTTATCAGTTTGGTATTTTTATCCCCATCTTTCAGTTGCACATACTAAAATTTAAACAATTAAAAAATTCTCCCCAATCCTACCCCTAGAAATTGGTAGCAGCTAGATTTTTTATGCTGTAATAATCTCTTTCACGTTGGTTGTCTTTTCTTTATTAGTTTACTAAAACGTTTTCAAGTTACTTCATTGAAAATGTCACACAAAAAAGAACAGATTGATTGAGAATAGTCAATAATCACAGACACTGGATGGGTCACATAATTAACAGTGATTAAAGGTTTCCTGCAGTATCTTCGTTCATTCATTAATTGATTCCCCTTCTTAGGAGCTTGGGTTTCTAGAGAACATACTGTCAAAATCCCTGTAGAAATGACAAGAAATTTTGCTTGTCCTACAACAGACTGTTAAAGGATTCCATTCAACATGATACCTACAATTTAGGAGGTTTTTTCTGTTAAGGGGCAGCATCAATTTCATCCTGTCTGTCTCTTCAGGTTTAGAACACTCACATACAGTGGTAAAGTTTTACTAGGCAAACATTATTCAGCCAGTACAATTCACAAATATTATTCTTTTTACTAAACTATTTATAAAACAAATAAATCTGTTTACTGAGTTCTCATTGCTTAGTGGGAAAGTGTTTGACTAAAGTCAAAATTAGAAAATTTGTTTTAACAGTGTTAAAATTTCTAGCCTGATACAGTACAATTGGGATTCTTGCAAACCTGCTTTCGACTTTTTTTTTTTTTCTTATAATTATAGAGAAGAAAAAGAGCCTGAACCTTACTGAACCTTAGTGTGTTCACAGTGACTCTCTAACATGGAATTCAGGCATGTTTCCATCCAGCACCCTCTCACCCAGATTAAAAGGCTTCAGATTCCTTAGTTTAATCCTTAAGATCTTGGATTTGGCCACATTTACCACTCATTTTCCATTCCTCCCCCAGCATCCCTATCTTCAGTCATAGAAATCAATCTGAAGTTCCTAGAATGACTAGCACAATTTCACACTTAGAAGTGTGAACTCTGAATTTCAAAACTCTCCAGAAGCTTCTGCTGTTTTAGGGGACAGAGTTTCCCTAATCCTGGAGACTGATTTAAATGCCCTGCTTCTATACTCCATAGTGCATGCACATACCCTTTTTATTTAATTATGCACAGTTATATTTACAACTGTCATAGTGTTTATTATGACTGAGGATGATTGCCCACAGTAGACAAGTGCTTGCTTTACAACAGGCACTGAGCTTAGCATTTCACAGACATAATCTCATTTTCTTCTGTCAACAACACTACAAGAGGATACTCTTATCTCCTTTTTCAGATGAGGAAATTGGTTTTGAGATGTTAAGTAACTTTCCCAAGGTCACAAAGTTAACAAAAAGCAGAGCTGACCTTCAAATCTAGATTTGTCTGACTTTATAGCCTATGTAATGAACCGATAAATGAAATGGCCTCCCTCTTGTTAATATCCATTTATTCGTCTGATGTACTATAAACTGTAAACTGCTAAAGAGCAGAGACCTTGCCATATTTGTCTATAAATCTTCATGGCCCATAGCAGGCACTCAATAAATGATCATGGAATGAATGAAGAAATGCAGTTGCAATAAACTGAAGAGGACGCTACATTTGGAATCAGAAAATTGAGGTTTAAATTTGGCCTTAAGAGTTTTACATATGTTACATGGTTTTTAATCTTCACATAAATTTTTCAAGGTAGAAGATATTTATCTATTTTATTTTATTATATTATTTTTTCATTTGCTGGGTAAGCAGCTTGCTTTAATTCCCACAGTTGGTAACTGGTATTGAGCAAATCAAACCCAACTCTTTTTTATTCCAAAGCCACCAGTGCAGCTTGTATCTAATGAATAATGGTACTAATTTATACAGTAAAACTGTGAGCATTTTTTAAAAAACATTACACCTTTCCTTTTATTTGTTAACTTTTATTGTTTCCACATTGTTCTTAATAATAAAAATTCTTAGAAAGACTGAAAAATACAAGGAAGGGAGAAACAGCATTGTTTTTATAAAACAAGAGAGAAGTTAATTAGAAGCAGTGGGTAGAAGCACTAGACAACAGCTCTTCTAATGCCTGGCATCCAAAGAAGAAAAAACAAAAAGGGTATTTGGAAAGGTGCCCTGGGGATAACAATTAAACAATGAGGAATTTTAGCAACCATAGGGAAACAGTAAGACTAACAAAGGAAGGGAAAAACATGCTTCAAAATATGCTCAAAAGTTTCAGTATATCTATGTTGCCCTCAGTTGTTTTTAGAGATGGTATAATACGGTGTCTTCAGAATAAAAAACATAACTGCAAACCCAGAGTTGGGGCAGCCTTCAGAGTTGATTAATCCAGAAGCTCAGCATTGTCATCAAGCTTGCCCCTTCTTTTGCAGTCTGGCCTCATCTTATGGCTTGTTCCCCTCAGGTAGTAGGATGGTTGCTAGTACATGCTTCCTAGCTCACCTCTGGCAGGAGAGAGAAGCCGTGGTTTTTTCTATGGCTCTCCCCTAAAAATGAAGAAACTTTCCCCCAGATGTCCTTAGGGAACTTCCTCATGGGACTCATTTCCTAGTATGGGGTCATATCATCATCCCTGATCCAGACGCTTCCAGTAGCTAGGGATGGGGTCAGCCCTGAAGCACTTAGTCTTCAATGAAAATAGATGTGCTGGGAGAAGCGGAGATGGGAGACTGGATGTTGAACAGGCAACCAATAATGGACACTATAGTGATGACATCTATGCAGTTTAATTGAGAGAATACAGGTGGAAGGCCGTCAAAAAGTATAAAGCACTAGACCTGCACTGTCCCATATGGTAGCCCGGAGCACTTGGTTATTGGACACTTGAATATGAATACTCCAAATTGAGATATAAGTGTAAAATACATATCAGATTTTGAAGATTATGTACAAAAAGAAAATAAAATATCTCATAATTTTATATTGATTACATGTTGAAATAATATTTCAGATATATTTGATGAATTTAAAAATATTATTAAAATCAATTCTACATGTTTCTTTTTACTTTTTTTTAAATAAATTTTTATCTATTTATTTATTTAATTTTGGTTGCGTTGGGTCTTCGTTTCTGTGCGTGGGCTTTCTCCAGTTGCGGAGAGCGGGGACCACTCTTCATCGCGGTGCACGGGCCTCTCACTGTTGTGGCCTCTCCTGTTGCAGAGCACAGGCTCCAGACGCGTAAGCTCAGTAGCTGTGGCTCACGGGCCTAGCCTCTCCATGGCATGTGGGATCTTCCCGGTCCGGGGCACGAACCCGTGTCCCCTGCACTGGCAGGTGGACTCTTAACCACTGTGCCACAAGGGAAGCCCTCTTTTTACTTTTAAAGATGTGGTTACTATAAAACTTAAAAGTATACATGTGGCTCACATTTGTGGCTTGAATTATTTTCTTCTGGACAGAGCTGCATTAGACCAATGATCTTCCAATTGTTTTATCTGGGAAAACTACTTCAATAAGTATCTTTAGAGTAACACATACAAACAAAGCTGTTCTGGTTCAATGGGGTGGGGAGCTGGATATTTCCAAGTCCCAATAATTTCTGTTCACTAATTCCTGCAAAATTATTCTTGAAAATATTTACATCAAATATAGGTTTTTAAATGAAATCAACAAAAGTCCCTAAGATAATAACAGGAATAATTTTACAATTACTCCTATTAATTTTTTAAGATCTCCCCTGGGAAATTAGTACTGCAATAAAATTCCTCGGAACTCACAGGTTAAGGAGAGAGGGAGCTAATGGATTCAGGTGTTGGGATCTGTTTATCTTCCATAGAAGCCTATAAAATTCTCATAAGAGTTTGGCATTTGAGTCATGGGAAAAATAGATTTCTTCCTCATGTTTGCTTAATTCTGGTTCCTATTATTTACTTTGCTGTTGGACCAAATGGTATGAATCCAACTAAATCAACAGATGAGAAAAAAGCAACTAAATGGGGGAAAACACAGAAGATGAACAGGTTACAAGTTTCCATGTTCCTGCATTACATATAATATGAATTTAATCTTCTTCAAACTTTGCTCAAATCTGGTAAAAAATTGTAAGTGTTAACTATAATTTATGTGATTTTGTAAAGTCTGATTTCCTGAAAATGGAAAGCAGACTCTTTTCAGAAGAGCATTTTGAAAAATAAAGTTTATCATTTGTAATGCAAATATCACATGGTACTTGATGGTGTTCATCTGCCATCTACATAGTGCCTGAAAGGAAAGAGTGATTGTGAAGATGTATTACAAGGCTGCTACATAAACCTTAATGGATGATGGAGTCAAAAAGGGACTTGTACCTCTACTGGACATGGCAAGTTACCATTCTGTCGTGTGTCATAGCCACATTCTTCCTCATTGGAATTCATGTACTAGCTAAGAGGTGACAGTGAAGGGACCTTTTATGCTTCCTTTTATTATATTTAACATCTGAATATTAATAATACCAAAACAATAGCAACTAATACTTACACAGTACATACTATAAGTCAGGTTACAATATACGCCCATATCTGTTAACACAGCAAACCTGGAAGGTGAGTGGGTTTCAGGAATCAATGTCTTCAGTGCTGCTACTTGGAAACCCAAAAGGATAGTCATCAAAAATTTTGGTTGTCACTTTCCCCCCTCACAAAGGCCAAGCAATAAAAGTGGAAGTTACACCCAGTTAACACAGTTCTCTTTAAAAAGGTTGAGGCATTGGAGGCTGAGCTTCCTGTCACAGTCAGGAAATCATAGAAAGTTCTTCTTAATGTCAAAGGATAGAAGTAAGCCCTACTCTTGTAACAATTTTCATGTCCTAGAAGAGGCTGGCAATTAAACAACAATATAAAGTGTGTAGGAGTGATAAAAGTAGTCAAGAATTTTGGGAGTACATATTACAAATTATCTGCTAGGCTTTTGGCAGGGGAAACAGCAGATAAATTGATTTTTCAAATATACACAAAAAATAAGTTGGAATTAGTCAAGAATAGAAGAGGAGAGTGAGAGTTATAGGACCTAGATATCCACATTTATAAAAGTCTAGAAGAAAGAAGAACTGGCACTTTTAAAGAACTCAAAGAAGTTCAAAGTAATTGGAATATAGATGTGGGAGTAACAAATGGTGAGAATTTAGGCTAGAAAGCTCTACAGGAGCCAAATGATAATGAGCCTTCAATGCCCATTTTAAAGGGTTTAGACTTTATACTCAGGGCAATTAAAAGCCATTGAAAAAACTTTTCAAAGTGGAATAACACAGTCACATTTTCATTTCAGGAACATCTTGTAAACAGCAGGGAGGGGCCCAGAATGGAGGCTAATGAATCATGTAATAGACTACTGTGGTAGTTTATATAAGAGATGATGATGGTCTGAATTTAGAGTCAATGGGAGTGAAAATGAAATAAGTGATAGATTTTAAAAGTATTAGGAAGTTAATTGGAGAATTTGTGATTGATTGGATGTGAGGAATGTGACTAATGAGGTGGAATGAGAGAGAAAAAGCTAGACAGAGAGGAACATACAGAGATAAATAAATCAAGATGAACCAAGGATAACTCTTCAGTTTCTGTTTCAGGGGACTGGGTTTACTGAGACAGAGAAGATTAGTGGAGGAGCAGCTTTGAAGAAGGTAATGATTTCAGTTTGAACCTGCCGAATTTGATGTGAGACATCTAGGAAGATCTGGGCTTTAGGCAGCTAAATCAATCAATCTGGAGCTCAGAGAAGAGGTACAGCCTAGAGCACATACATGGGTTTTGAAGTCATTGGGCTAGAAGAAATTGCCCAATGAGTTTATGCGTAGAAGCTCCCTCCCATTATATGATATAGGACTGAAAAATGCTAACACTTTCAGGATGGATGGAGAAATAGGAGCCATAAAGGAGACTGCAAAGGGGCACTCAGAGAGGTACCAGGAAAATTAGTAAGAAAATCGGAACAAATGGTAGTCTGAATATTTGAGAATATTTGGGTAATGGCAACCTGAACTTATTTGGCAACTTGAATCTTAGGGAAGAGAATGTTTCAAGAAAGGCTGGTAAGTGTCTGGTGGATTTCAAAAAGCCCTTCTGGAGGATTTATGGTCACTGAGGTCAGGCTATAGTAGGTTTAGAAATAAATTTGAAGATAAAGAGGATAGACAACTCTTTGGAGAAGTTCAGCTGTAACTTCTGGAGCAGTATGTGTAGGGAGGTAAGAATTCCACAGGACGTTTTATTTTCTCAAGGTAGGATAAATTTAGATATGTTAAAGTGATAATGGGAAAAAGCCAAAAGTTAAAGATAAAAGAGGAAGGAGATAGTTGAGAAAATAAGGCTTCTAACATTCATGAAGGATAGGATCCAGGGCACAGACAGAGGTTGGTCTTAGCTAGGAGACAGGACACGTCTTGTGTTTGAACAAGAGGAAAGGAGGAATGGAGAGCTACAGATGCTAAATTTGGTCCTAAGAAGGTGAAAAGACCCTAAACAGCTTTATTTTTTTCTGTGATGTGAATTAGGACAGTAGAAAATGTGTAAAATAGCCACTGTGGTGAATGAAAGAGAGAGAGAGAGAGAGAGAGAGAGATTGTGAGAGAGGGAGAGATGAGCTAACTAGGGAATGAGATAAGGAGGCTGGGAATCATGGGTTCAAACAGATCCTAGTGTGCCCATCCCAAGTACATCATGCGTCTATTTGGATCCCCCTATGAGATAAAGTTCTCCCACAGCACAGATCTAAAAATGAGTGTCATTTTGACACGAAACAAAGTTAAATAAGAAGTTATATCAGGTTAGAATCACAGTATTAGCCTGTGTTGTATACTTACTGTGGCACAGGAGGGGATTCTTTTGCATATCATGGCTGTACTGTCCATGAATCTCAGACACCAGTACTTTACCACTAAACATCACATTCCCTTTAATAAACCAAACTGAATTTGTCTATTAAGTTAAATGTTTTGACCCATTATAAGAGTGTCAGACTGTTTACCTATTAGTTGTTAAATTAGTCACACATTGACTACCTAAGAATTCAACTTAAAATGACCACGTGATGGTTCTAGGATGGATTGTGATGCTAAAATTTTGCCAATAAATTATAGAGTAGGTTATTTTTTATACCTAAGCTTTCAAGTACTCTAATATTAATGCTTCTTTTCGAAGTGTGAAAATAACACATTTGTTGTGGAGAATTTGGAAAACAAAGAAAAATATAGATAAGAAAATAGAAATCACCCTAATTTCCTACTCAGAGTTAACTGCTTCTAGTATTTTTCTATATATACACACAGAAGTGTTTTTTTAATTGAATTATATTATGTAGTAAACATTTGTTTTCACTTTTCACATCCTGATCATTTCTTTACGTTATTAAATATTCTTCAAAAACATGATTTTAAATGTTAACATTGGAAAGCATACTATATATTATGCACATTGAGAGATGTTCCATAATTTGAACATTGTCCTTCTGTTGGCCATTTAAGTTTTTAATTTCCTTTTATATCGAGGAGAATATCCCTGAACACAAAACTTAGCCCACATCTCTGATTCCTTCCTTAACCATTTAGCTGCTCTTAATTGTCACTAATACTGTGGTTCTCTCTGAGTGTAAGATAGTAGGATAGAGCATTTTGGCTTTAAATGAAACTATATTTTGGAAGAAAAAAACTATCCTAATTCTAAACATGTTTAAACATTAATGTCCTTAAACCTTGACAAAGACATATTGTCTAGACTTTCTCTTGACACCTGAGATACCAAAGTTTGAAATATAATAAAGATACCTCTTCTGACATGAGTATTACAAAGCTAATCTATCATCTATAATCCAAGGAATGAATGTTTTTATAGAGTAGATTTTGCCTTCCCCCTCTCAGCCAGAATTTGAATACTTGTTACTGACATTTTTTGACTATTCTAATAGAAAGATAAATATTTATCTAGACATATGTACTGAGCTATACTGAGCAACACAGATTTTACAATTCATACTAATTGAGAGAAGGAAGTAGTTCCTAGGTACCAAATAATGTGGTGGCAGGCTGCAGCCTTCTTTACAATTTTGAGTACCCCTGTGTAGTGATTGGATAATAATTCTGCATTACCAAATATTTTTAAAGTGCAAATTTGAAGGTTTTTTTGAAATAACTCTACTAGGTAGAAATTTAAGGAAAGCAGACTTATAGATCATACATTCATTTCCTTGCACTATTCCCCTAAGTGTCCCCTATTCTTTCTTTGAACCTCAAAGCATTCTGTTCTAGAAACCTATACAATAGTGCAGTAGCCTGGGGCTTAGGGAGAGGTATGCTGTGTAGATTGAAGGTGTTAATTATCCTTACCTCATTTTAATTTTCACAACTGCACTACTAGATGGAGAAGATGCTTAGTAAGCATGTATTAATCAGGTTTTAGAGAAGAAGAGAAATCAAGATTCAAAGTTAGGTAACTTGTCCCCAAACTAGACGCAGAGCTGAGTCAGATTTATGGCAGATCTTTAACTCTTGATCGGTGTGTTTGCCTAAGCCTGAACTTCTAAAATATCTCCTCCTAAAGTTTCGTGAATTCTTGTCCCTTGTCTTCTTACACTGTCCACTTTCTAACTTTGTAGTTTTCCTCTCTCTTCCATTTCCCAAAAGACACATTTGGGGTTTTCCTCCAGAGGAGTTTTGTCTTTTGTTCCACATCTTTTACTTTTCGGTTTCTTTTCTTTTTCAAATTAAATCCTTATTCATTTTCCAGTTTTGCCCCAGAATTCATCAGAAAAAAATTTAGCCATAGAAGTATATGTAAGAGACCATCCAGTCCAACCTCATGGTTTACTAGTAAATTTAATAAAGCACAGAGAGTAAATGACTTGCCTAAAGTCATAATTGGTGGCAGAGCCAGGGTAGGATTTGCTTCTTCTGATTCTTAGTCCATTGTTGTTTTGAAACATTTAATAAAATTGCATAGTAGTAAAGATGAAGCAATGCAACTTCTAGTAACTTTTCTTAATGTGTATGAACTGTTCAATTCCAACTTTTCCAGATTAGACAAAGAGGAGAAGCTTCTGAAACAAAGTCTAGAATGCTGAGGTGATTTGGCAATCTGAGAACAGAGTTGTAATCAGATTGAAAAGACTACAATTATTTCTTAAATCTGCAGTGAAAATTCTCATGAAAGCCCTTCAAATTATGTAATTAAGTGGTTCAAAGCTCCCAGACTGGTTTCAACGTATTATAATGTAGCACATTTATCAAACCATACAGTGAGTTTCCAGTGCAGCAGGTTTTTCTCCCATAGCCTGACAACCAGAGATTACGGAAAACAAAACATCATAAATAAAAATTGTCTGTGAGGAAAGTTCTCTTACACATTATATTAGGAATAATCTGGAAATGCATAAAAACCACGTAATGGAGCCTAAGGGAAAATAAAAATGTTATTCCCTCCCCACAAATTAATTTTTCTGGGTTTTCTCATTTATCATCTTCAATAGATATATGTAGCCTATAGCCCAAGGCATTTTTGAACCAAGAAATAAAGTACTGAAGGTTTTTAAATGTGTACTTTTAAATCCTACTGCAGTAAAATAAAATCCAAATGCAGAATATTAAAAACGGTCTTCCGGGGATTCCCTGGCGGTTCAGTGGTTAGAACTCTGCGCTTTCACTTCCAGGGCCCGGGTTCAGTCCCTGGTCGGGGAACTAAGATCCCACAAGCTGTGCAGTGTGACCAAAAAAAAAAAAAAAAAGTCTCCCTGGTTAGTGTTTTGTACATTTAAAAGATCATTATCACTGGGGAAGGGACAAATCGGACAAATCTTCCTTTAGGATGGAGAAAAGTAATTGCCCTTGACACTAGGCAGGGATGGAGAATTTAGGGGTTACTGATGTAGTTGTGTTCCTCGCTATCATGGTACAAAAAGAACTCTCTCTTCCTGCTGATAACCAGAGGAGAGGCAAGAGGCCCGGGAGAGTCACATGGAGCCTGGAGAAGATGCTGACAGAAGAGCGGCAGCTCTGTTTAACCACAGCTGGTCTCACGGCTCCCTTGACCAGATTGTTATATGAGGTTGTTTAGAAGGAGCAACTGTGCAGCGTGTTTGCTGAAAAAATAGCTTCAGTGGTGGCCAAGCATTCTGGTTTTTGTTTGTCCCTTCTCCTTTGTAAAATGGGACTAATAGGAATAATCTACCAGAAGTCTATATATTGATGCCAAAGTTTTTCTCCCAAAGTCTGATCGTCTAAAATATATTTGCAAATATCCTCATCACTGTTCAGCTCCTTAAATAGAAGGATGTCTAATATAGGACACCTAATATCAAGGTGTCCACAGGGCTCTATTCCCTGCTGGAAGCTCTGCAGGAGCATCGGAGACTCCTTTCCTTGCTTTTTTCATGGATGTTAACTTGCATTTATATTTAAAATTAAACAAGGAATTAAGAGTTCTACTTCCATCCCTGCTGCCATTTGGAAATGGCAATATCATGCTCACTGCCTCTAATTCCAATTATCTTCATACGGCACATCTCATGAGTTCTGGGAAAGCTCGAGTGTGTCTTCCCATGTGCCAGCTATTGCTTACAGAGCTTGGTTTCATAATTTCATAATTACTGCATTGTCAATAGGAAATTACAGGAAATTACAGTGGACTAGCCAATGTGAGGCATATGAAACCTGTATTAGCCTAATAAAAATAATTTTAAATTATTAGCCTCATAAAAATTAATCTTTAAACAATCAAGGGGGACTGTGTAAAATGACTGAAATCCCATTTTAATAAGTAATTTTGTGAATTTTCCTGATTATAAAAAGTTGGAGAAATCCAATACTTTATTTTGTAAAAGAAAATGAAAATGTAACTTAAGTGAGTTTTTAAATCATTCTAGATGAGGCTCAGAACGCTTCCTGAAAGATGGTAAGTGGTCAAATATATTTAATTATTGGATGAGGTGAGGCAATGAAAGAGTTAGCACCAATAGCTTATAAAAAGAAGACGAAAGAATTAATAAGCATGTGTTTTTCTTAAAGGCAACTGAACTGAAAATATAGTTTTATACCTTTTAGTCAAAGACTGAGATCTAACTGATGTAACTTGAATAACAGGAATGCATTTTTACATGTTGCAAATATAGAAATTGAGATAATTTAGATAAGAGTTAGGATGAAGTTTACTTTCACTTTATTTATGTTAAAAAAAAGTTTCCTAAGAAAGTGCACAAAGTAAGGAAAATTGCTAGGATATTTTATCTGTGAGAGACAATAAGTCGTTTTCAAGCTCATACCTCCCCATCCCCTTTCAGCATTTGTTGAGAACTCACTCTGTGGGTGTATTAGTTTTCTACTGTAGCTCTTTAACAAATTACTACAAACTTGGTGGCTCAAAACAAAACAAATTTATCTTACAGTTCTGTAGGTTGGAAGCCTGACATGGGTCTCACCGGGCTAATATCAAGGTATGCACAGGGCTGCATTACTTTCTGGAAGCTCTGAAGAAGAATCAGACTTGTTTCCTTGCTTTTTTTTTTCTTTTTCTTTCAATTTCTAGAGGTCGTCTATAATTCCTTAACTCGTGGCTCCCTTCCTTCATCTTCAAAACCAGCAACACTGCATCTCTCTGACCGTTCTTCTGTGGACCCATCTCCTTCTGATCACAGCTGGAAAGGTTCTCAGATTTTAAGGACCCGTGTAATTACATTGAGCCTACCCAGATAATTCAGGATTATCGCCCCATCTCGAGGCCCTTAACATTCATCACATGTGGGAGGTAGTGTCCAGTTCACAGGGCTCTGAGCCAGCATCAGAAGATACTAATGTAGATATATTTATTTTAAATAATTTTGGTGTATAATAATTCATGTTTATTAATGAAGGGAATAATCAACTCCCTTTAAACAAAAGACTTTCCTAAATTGCTTGAAATGGTTTTATGTACATAAAAAATTTTAAATAATTTAATAATTGTTTAATAATAATTCCATTGCCTTCTGCAAGTCTACATATTTTACATAATTTAATTGTAATAACAATATAATTTTATATACATGATAGTATCTTACATTCTGTTCTTTTCACTTACTTCATATATATATTATTAGGCAAACAGGCTGTATTTTATTAAACTTTACTCCTGATACTAGAGATTTATTTGTTTGCAGTTTCTTACTAGATTAGATAATTCTTCACTGAACATTCACATATTTGTCCAGCTTTTTCCTTTTATTGAATAAATCCCTTCGAAAAAATTTCTTTGAAAGAAATTACAGAGTCAGAATATATGCCTACCCATTTTTCTCATCTTATTTGTTTATAGAGCCATAATTTTGTTCACATATTAGGTGGTAAATTGGTCAAGGACCAGGGTGTAAGCCCCAGAGAATGTATTTGTCTTATAAGCCAAACCTGGAAATTTCCATCTCCTTTAGCCAGTGATTGGTTTAAGAATTACCTGTGACTCAATTCTGTCCAGTAAGACCAAGCTGACGTTTTTATAGCTGGTGAGGATTTGATCAGAGCCAAGATTTAGAATGCCGAATCTGTGTAGTGCTGACATCTATTTGCACCATCGGGGTGTCTGTTATCACTATAATTCAGATGAGAGGAGGAGCTGAACTAGGATGAGACTGGAACAAGAGCAAATGGCAGTGCAGAGGACAAGGCAAAAGAAGGATTCGAAGGTGACTCTGACGTGTTGAGCCAGGGTGACTGTGTAAGAAAGAAAGTGCCATTGTTGCGATAGTAGGTTTGTGGGTGTTTGGGATGCCCAGAGATGTTGGGACCCCTTTAATTTGGGATGTGTGACCTGAGGACAGAACATCCAAATAAATGTGAGCCTTAAGAGAGGGACATTTTGGGTTCAATAGAAATGTACCGTGAGCAACAAATACAAGCCACATATATAACTTTAAATTTTCTAGTAATGCCATTTTTTAAAAAGTGACAAGAAACAAGTGATGCTAATTTTAATAGTGTACTTTATTTAACACACTATATCAAAAATATTATCATTTCATTAGTCATTACATATCCCAGCATCTCAATTTTCTCCAGCCACGTTTCAAGTGCTTAATAGTCATGTACATCTAGAAAGACCAGTTTAGGAGCTGGTAATAAAGTCAGCACCTTTCTTTGTTTGCAGGTCATATATTCATTTACAAATGGTTATTGAACACCCTTTGGTAAATACTGGTCTGAGTACTAGTGAGGAAAAAATGATATAGTCCCAAATTCTGCCTTCATGGAGTTTACATTCTAGTGTGTGTGCAGTGACCAGGGAGAGACCATAAAAAGGTAAAATGCTGTCTGACGTATGTCAGTGAACCTGGGTTTAAGTCTGGCTCACCCATTTTACGTCTTTAAACCTTGGTTTTTGCAATTGTAAAAAGGAGATGGCAATAATATTTAGCTTCTATTGTTTATTAAATGCATATGAAGAACTTGACACAGTGTCAGGCAAATTGTAAGGATTCGGGAAATGCTAATGACAATAAGAAGAAGAAGAAGAAGAGGAAGAAGAAGAAGAAAAAGAAAATATAACTACTATTTTCCCCTTTCTTGCTTCTATTTTTTCTTCTAGGTTTTTTTTTCTTTTTTTCCAGTTACAACTACTGAAGTTTAAGATTACATATGTTTTGGTTTTTTTGAAGCATTGGCTCTCATTTAGGTGTCAACCTCCTGATATTTTCTGCAGCAAGACAGACGGCTTTAGCTAATTTTGAGATGTGTTGTTTTCCAACTTCTTAAATCCCAAGAAACAAGAGCCTGAGTACATGTACTTTTAAAAAATCTGCATCACGTTGAATAGGCAAAAATGTGGGAAAATCCAGAGGAATATCTTATATAATTCAGGGCTGTGTTCTGTGAGTATAAATGTTGCTTGAATTAATCATTTCAATCCAATAACCAATTTATTGTTAATTTATGTGCAAAGTACCGTGTAGGGGAGATGCATATGACTTTATTAATCTTTGGAATAATAATTTGTCCCTTTTTCTTAGATAATGATGTTGAAAATGATCTTCAATCATACATCAGTTGAGCACTGCAAGACGTACACAGAAAAGCAGAAAGAGTGCAGCTTCTTCTTAATAGCTGTTCGCCTGGCTTCACTGAACCAGATCTTGGATCCCTGGGTTTATCTGCTGCTAAGAAAGATCCTTCTTCAAAAGTTTTGCCAGGTAGCAAATGCTGTCTCCAGCTGCAGTAATAATGGAAAGAAAGTACAGACTAGCTCACTATCCAATAAAATAACACAGACAGAGGCATGAAAGAGAACTCTTAATCAACTTGCATGTTCACAGCTTTTGGCAACAGATAGCCCTAAACCTTACTGTGAATTTAGGCATCTCTGGCATGCCACTGTTTATGCATTGAAGTAGAATTTTTGATATAAGGCTAAATGGTCTCAGAAGCATAGATAATCTCCTATGTGCCAGAAGTATTCAAACACAAACAAATGAAAATAGATTAATAATAGTCTAGTGTTTGGGTGACTCTGTCATTTGTAGCTGAATATGTGATTATTTATTAGGTGAAGACTTTTTTTTCTATATAAATGATCTTGGACTGTGATGGGGGCGGGATGGGAATGGTTAATATTCTAGTATTCTGAATACATGGGGAATTTAATGCCCAGATCGTTGAAGACAAGGTTTGTTTTTGCTCAAAGACCTTGGCCTTCTGCTTTCTCTTTTACTCTGTCTCTCTTTCTCTCTGTGTCACTCTTATTCCCCTTACATTTTTTTAAAAAGTTGAGTTAGGATAAAAAAAAAAATCTATAATGTATCCACAGTGTTCATTGGTACCGATGTTATTTAAATATTGCTCAATATGTAAATTAGCTGCTAACCTTACAAAGTTTAAGTTTTGGTTGGGTTGGTAATTAGGTTTATTCATTATCTGAATAAGAGTCAATTCCATTTATTTCAAAAATGACAGAGTTTGTGACCATCCAAATTGCTGACTATTCTTCCTTTTGATTACATTTTTAATTACTGCAAGTCTGCAGAAGATTCGTAAAACTGTGCTTGGGAGTCAGTGAAGTGATTTTTCAAAATGCTATTTAAGGACTGATTTGAGCACTAAATATAGGTACTCTGGCTAATTATCTTCCCTGATTTTCCACCAAAAGTATTCTCCTCAGTATTTTGGGTATTTAAATACTAACTCTGATTCTAAGACCAGTAAATATTTTGAAGCTTCCATAAAGACTTTCCATAGTTTGGCCTATTTATAGGATTAGGAAATTAATAATATTGATCCCTCACAGCACTTTCTCTGCCCTCTTCTCAAAGTAGCTCTATATAAATATTTATTCTTAAAATGTTTCTCTCAGGGTCTACATGTGTACAAACCTTGATAGCTAAGCTTGATATCTTTTTGGCACAAGTAGGTCACTACATTAAGTTTTGAGAATTACACTTAAAAAGAAGATTTCCCCAACAAACACAACAATCTTTCAAATCAGACCTACATAAAATGTTCTTCATACTCTTTAGAGCATTCATTTTGCAAACTTACTAACATTTTCTCATGAAGACTTTAATTTGCTTTTTCCTTTATTGTTTTCCTAGTTTTAAGAAACTTGAGATTTATTTATAGTCCTTTATAGTAACTACATTTGTGTTTGTGTTCAGTAAGCATTTGGGGAAGAATTAATTTTAAGAGGTACAGAATATCTATTAGATTAATATGTACACCACTCTAAGTCAATCAGGAGGAATCAATTTAAATGACCATGTCAAATTGAGTGAGAAGGCAAGATCTGCTGGGAGCAGAAATAGAGACACAGATGTAGAGAACAAATGTATGGACAACAAGGGGAAAAGCGGTAGGGATGGGTTGGTGGTGGTGGGATGAACTGGGAGACTGGGATTGACATATATACACTAATATGTATAAAATAGGTAACTAATAAGAACCTGCTGTATAACAAAATAAATAAATAAATAAAATTCAAAAATTCAAATAAAAGAAAAAAAATCTGCTGGGAGCACTTTTGTAACTCATGATCGTTCCACTAGTCTAGGTTTTGGGAAAATATGATGATAAATAACCTATACTAAAACCCCATTATAAAATCTCTCTATGCCATAGAATTGGATTATCCTACAGGTCACCTCATGGAGGATGAAACAAAACTACATACTTTTTTTTCAGGAAAAAGTGCACTTAAATGATCTTATAGTGAAGACGTTTTACCTCTTGAGTGGTCCTCAGATCCTAGGTTTAGATATACACATAGTATAGATCCAAGTGGTATGAGCTTGATTGGGTTATTTCTTCCAGCACCTAGTACAGCACTTGGAATATAGAAAGTTTTCAATGACTGTTTGCTCAGAGAATGAATGAATCATTATCTGCCAAAACCAAGTGCACATTGGTGGGGCCCCACAATGTGGTTGAAGCGCTTCATGCCATTACAGACCATCAAGCTGATAAAGTGAATGATCTCTGCTTGTTTAATTACAGAAACACAAATTTATCTTCAGATGTGCAGTGTCATATTGCTGCATAACAAAGTGCATTATTTGTATTAATAATTTAAGAGACTGCTCCTTCCAAGTGGTAATTGAGATTATTGTCAAAGAAATATCACTTTTCATCAAACCACAGAAATGCATAAAGACAAAACAGCCTAAAACTCATGCTTAACTACAAAACAAATTCCTGCCCAGGGATACATGGTAGTTGTGGATGATGGCAGTTTTTGAACAAGCTTGAAAAGGAATCTTAAAAAAAAAAAAAAAGAAGATTCTGAAGAACCTAGGATCAGGACAGGAATAAAGACGCAGACGTAGAGAATGGACTTGAGGACACAGGGAGGGGGAAGGGTAAGCTGGGACGCAGTGAGAGAGTGGCATGGACATACATACACTACCAAATGTAAAATAGATAGCTAGTGGGAAGCAGCCGCATAGCACAGGGAGATCAGCTCAGTGCTTTGTGACCACCTAGAGGGGTGGGATAGGGAGGGTGGGAGGGAGATGTAAGAAGGAGGAGATATGGGGATATATGTATATGTATAGCTGATTCACTTTGTTATAAAGCAGAAACTAACACACCATTGTAAAGCAATTATACTCCAATAAAGATGTTAAAAAACAGAATGAATAGGTAAATAATTGAAACAAGTAATTCTGGAAGAAATCTGGAGATAAGAGGCTATCTTTTTAGTAGAGACTTTAAAATATAATATTGTCAAAAAAAAAAAGGAGATGGAAAAGGAAGAATTAGGTAAACAGCATGTTTACCTAGTTTTGTTATGTAGGCAGCCATTTGTTAGTACATGGAAAACCTGAAAGAAATATAAGTCCTAAATGATATCAGCCTTTGGATGATAGCTGAAGTTAGATTTCAGAGATATTTTTCATAGGCCCTAGATGTGGTTAGGAAGTAAACATCTAAAGTCACTGCAGAAGAGTATGTCAGTTTCCACGTTTAAGTTCATTGGCCTTTAAATTCACTCACATATACTTAGTTTATCCATGCATATATCTGAGCAGGAAAAAAATGCATGCATAAATTATGAGAATTCCAAAACTTCTCAGTATTGGTTAAAAAAAAAATAGAGACCTAGGAAACTAAATAGAAAGTAGTGAGTGAATGCAATGTAGAAATATATGTAATGTCAGCTGTCGTAGATTTTACGAAGCAGTTTTGATTTACCAAACAGTGAATTTATACCACTATGTTGTGTCACAGAAGAGAATGATGACACGTCAACCAATTAGAACAGTTTACTTTTCAAATAAAATAAGTATGGTGGATATCTTTAAAATATTTTAAATTGAAGAAACAAAATGTGTTATCCCAAGATTTATCAAATTTACCTAATGCTATATATGAAGTTATTTTAAGTAAGAGTAAGCATTTAATCATGCCAGATTTAAATGATTGTCAATTTAAAAGTGCACATATATACTGAACACTTCTTTATTGTATAAAAGACCTCTTGACCATGTTATGGAATAAAATTGTGGAAGCTCATGTAAAAGTTAACTGTAAAAGACCCTGTGACCACACTGGAATTGAGTAATAGACAAACTAAAAACTTTGACAAAACAGTATTTTAATAAGGTGGACAATCTGTGGCAGTATTCTAATATTAAATTTTCAAGAATTAGGAATTTTATTTATTTAATACTTAATATGTTTTTGTTGGTTTTGAGCCCAGATTAGTGATCTGCTTTCAGTCTTCCCCATGTCAGTTATCATAGTTCTTTGTATTGGGATTAAGTCAGCTACAGAAAATAGAAAAATTTTGTTTTTTGAAATTTTAGGCACATATATTGCCCATTTATTCTCATATTTTAACCCCAAAGCTTCTCTTGAAATATACAGATTACTAGAAGATGAGTGACACAGAGAGACTTTATTACTACAGAGAGTATTTATTACTACAAACATATAAAAAGCTTAGTATGGAATAATTAAAATTTCCATGATTTACCTCTGTAAAAATTTAGGTCACCAGCCATGCCCAATCTTCACAACTGCTTGTTTATTGCTAGTTTTGTGATTGTGTTATGTCTCAAATCTGTAAAAATTGAGGTCTAAATAAATGAAAAGAATTGTTCAATGAATGAGATTATAATATTTTTTAAATGAAGAGTAATATTGTGGCTAAATTGACAGAACTGTTTTCTGAGTTGCAATACAATGTTAATAAGAGGTGACAATCTGTGATGTTTCCTAACATAGGTTATGATAGAGTCTATTTACAAAATTTAGAAATCAGTCTAAAACTCACATGCATGTTTGTTAAGAAGCTGCTATCAGTTCAGAATTCTAAGACTACTTACAGGTGGTGATTACATAAGAAGCATGAAACAGAATTAGGGAAAATTCAAAAATTAAAACTCCATTATACTGGTATCATTAATATAGTTACTAATTACATGTAAAAGTTCATTTCCCCTGGATTACTCTCATGCAAAAGGTTTCAATTTTATAATGATTCATGTTGTAGTTATTAAGTAAAATCTTTCACATGCCTTCCCTGAAAGCCTTTTTTGGATTGAGACTACCTTAAATAAAACTGAAGAAAGTAAAAAGAGTAGTACAGGGTGACTTTGTTCTCAAAGTGACAAAGGGAAAACTGAAACTATACATATTTATGAAAGACTTCAACAAGTCTAGAAGTGAGGCATTTTTTTTGTAAAAGAGGTCGACAATTAGTTTTTAAGTCAGATGGAAATACATCTTCAAAGCATGCTACTTTACATTTCCTTTCTCACTCTTCCCTGTTCTCTTTTAAGTAATCAAAGAGCCCAGGATTTTTATTTGATATAGTCTCTATTTTATAATTCCTAAAGTGAGGATTCTATTTAAAGGCTTTTAATTTATACAAGTTGAGTTGTAAACCATTACATTATGATACCACAAGCCAAGTACATTTTGATTCTCTAGAAATGCAGTTCAATCAGACATATACCGTATTTATTCATATATAAATCACACATTTTATCTATTGAGAATGAAAGTTATTTTATTTTCAGAAGTTTTACATCAATCTGTTTCAAATCATAAACAACTCAAATATCCACTGGAATGCTTATTTCTTCATTAGGAACGAGACTGTTCCCCCAGTGCCCTTGCCTCCAGCCTGTTTTTCCATTTTCTCACGGAGAAAAAGTAACAGAAATATTTACTATGGTGAAGCTGGGATTGTTTTTAAGAGGGAGAATGGTTTCACATTTCTAATATGCTAACGTCCTAATATATGAAACATCTGAACCTGCTTTTTAATATCGGCTTTGATGAAATAATTTTATTATGGGAGTAAAGATAAGAAGGAAAGAGATTACCATCAGATACAAATTAGCCTTTTCAGGCTTTTTGAGCATTTTAGAGATGATAGCACTTCTAAATTTTTTTAGAGCAGATCTTAAATTCTTTTGTTAATTGTTTTAGAATTAGAATATTTTGGCTTTTTAATTAAAGTGAATCAGATATTTAGCCAAAAGCTAGCCAATCACCAGACTTTAATAGTTATTTGAAAATAGTTTCTTTCTATGGTTTTCAGTTTCTGTAGAAATCAAAGCTGTAATGTTCAGCAGGAGAAAATGTGTATGACTTACTGATGGACTTCAATGTTCTTTCAGCTTTTGAAAGGACACTCATATGGAACAGGCATGGAGGGTGGGACAGAGAACAAAGAGAAAGAGGTGAAGGAAAACGTGTATATTTCTAACTTGTCAAGATTCTTCCTCCTTTTAGGCCATTTCACAGAAGCAAGGAGAGGAAGAGGCCACATTTATCTTTTCATAATTGACAAGGTGATTTGTCAATTATGAAAAGTAGGACAGTAGGACAAATCGAGGAGTGGCCATTTTTCTTCTCTGTAAGAGTGAATGTTAAATTCACTCAAGTCATCACTGACTGCTAAACTCTTTTTCTTCCCAATCTTCCTGCATACATATATATGAAATATCTTACCTTCTCCCTCTTCTTTAACCAAACAATTTTGTACAAATAGCATAAAGTTGAACATTTCTTTAAGGAAACAAATTAAAAATAGGCACTGATTATTTTGATCTGTTTACAACAAATGAATATATTATTTTCAAAATGTATCTAAGTAAGAATTGAAATCATTGGCACTTTAATCAATCATGTAAAGCTCAGTATAGAAAGTGTACATTTCTCCACCTCTCCTACTCAGCATCCCATCCCTACACACTTGGTTAAATGGGAAGGTATACTGTTGTCACCTTTATGCAGTTAAGTTATCTTAAGTGTATTTAAACATATCTTCCAGTATGTTTTAAAGGGTAGTCTTCAATATGGTGGAGACAAAAAATAAAAGAGACTATGAAAAGTACATCAGAATTTTGATGGCATTCTAGTCATAGCTAGTCTGTGTACTTAACAAATGTACATTATTTATGATGTGCTTGTCAATGGAAAATAAAGTCGAATGTTCTGAAATGTCCCTGTCTTTCTTTCCTGATGCCAACCCATGTCAGGAATGTTTTACTTATAATCACATTAAGCATTTTGCTAAAATCCTATTTGATGTGCTTTGCCAAAATAACAGCACAATGTAATGCAATAGCATCATCCTATCTGTAACATTTAAATCATTTTGTTTTATATTCCATAATAACATATAGTACAAATTATCACTGATGTGCTATAAACTTGAGAGGTGCTTTTCAATATGATACCTAGTCAAGTTATAATCTCAGAATTTTTGTGTTTAATACAAAAGCACATTTATAAATTATTCTAAACTTAGTTCTCCTACTTTCTTGTGGATTTGAGTATAATCTACAGGCAGCCGACGTAAGAATTGTCCTTGTTCATAGTCAGCTCCTTCAGCAGACTTGTACCTGTGTGTTGGTGTGAGCTGATTACTGGTAGAGGTGTGTTGGGCTACCCCACTACCCTATTCCATGTGCTTATTCAGCTCAACTCTACTTCTTCCTCCCTCAGTGATGGGAGAAGTTCTGTAGAACATAGACTGCAAAGCCAAGCTCATTATAAGTAACGCGCTGAGCTCTCCCTCCTTCCTCCTAAGAAAAGGCATTTAGGGAGAGCTCTGCCGTAAACCCCTGACCAGATCTTTTTTTTTTTTTTTTTTTTTGGCTGCACTGGGTCTTCATTGCTGCGCACGGGCTCTTTGCTGTTGTGGTACGTGGACTTCTCTAGTTGTGGCGCACGACCTCAGTAGTCTGAATAGTTGCGGCGCGCTGGCTTAGTTGCCCCGCGGCATGTGGGATCTTAGTTCCCCGACCAAGGATCAAGCCCGCATCCCCTGCATTGGAAGGTGGATTCTTAACCGCTGGACCACCAGGGAAGCCCCCGACCAGATCTTATGATCTCTACAGTCTTTGTCTTGTAGCATTTGAGGTAAACATCATTATGGCTATCTTCTGGTACACCAAGAATTTCCACTACAACGCTGATGACCCTACATGCCGTGGAATGACATTGCCCAGTTTCATGTTCTCGGCGGACAAGGCGTCAGGCATCCTTAGATATCTTGGAGGTTGTTGTGCTCACCTAAAACAGTCTTGAGTAAACCTATTTTGAAGGAAGGTACTCAGAATCCAAGCCAGTCCTCCAGACTTGTTCTTTTCTTCAACATATATTTGTTGTGTACCTATTATGCACTAAGCATTCTGGTAGGCACTAAGACACAGGGATTTAAAAAAACAAACAAACAAACCCAGCTTTCAATGAATGTATAATCAAGTAGGGGAATAGGAAATCATTGAACAGAGCTGCTATTGGGGTAAGCCTATGGTCATGAAAGCATATGGGGGAGGTGATGCTGAAGTAGGAAATAGTTTCCTGTAGTAGTTGACATTTAATCTGCATTTTGGAGAAAGAAGTTGGTATTAACCAGGAGGGTGGAGGTACATTTTAGGATATTTTTTCACTCCACTCTGCCCAAAGCAGTACAATTTCCAAGGCATTCAAACTGACTAAATTCTAGTGGCCCTGTAAAAAGTGTGGGTCTGAATCGTGCGTACCTCTGTAATCTCACAGAGTGGGGAAAAGTTACTTGGCCTTAGGGCAGGATTTCTGAAACATGGAACTCTTGACACATTGGGGCAGATAAGTCTTTGTTGTGGGGTGTTGTCCTGTACATTGTAAGCTGTTTAGCAGCTACCCTGGCCTCTACTCACTGGATGCCAGTAATGCCACCCTAGTTGTGACAATCAAAAATGTCCCCAGACATTGCCAAATGCAGCATGGAGGACATATTGGCCCCTAGTTGGTACCCTCTGCCTTAGGGCAAGGGCCATGGCCACTAGGAGGAAGCTATGTGTGAGGGTTTTCAGGACAAGGCCATCTGTGGGATCTTGGTCCTGACAGGCACCATTCTGGCATTTCTCAAGGAAGCAGGCATTAAAATGCCAGTTTGTGTCTGACTGCACAAAAATGTGGCACTACCACTACAGCAGTGCCCTGATCACCATGGGCCCTGATCCACTTCCGTAATCACATAAACCTATTCACAGACAAAGAGGCACAATTTCTTAGAAAGTATCATCTTTCTATTGATGCCTCCAATCCCTATTTTGTTCTTGATAAGAGGCCTTAGGGTTATATGTCTCTCAAAGGGATATCTAAAGACGTTCCATTTCTCTCAGGACCTCGAAAATCTGTTATAATTCCTCTTAATTAAGTTCACATTTCCAGGCAAGGTGCATTAGTAAGAGAGAACTAATTTACCAAATTCTGTCTTTAACGGACTTTTTGCATGTCTGATCTGTGTTACAGAGTTGTAAGAGCTTTATTTAATCTGAGACATAATTTTTATCAAACAGCAGTCAAATCTGGGGCAAATGTCTCTTTATCAGCCTGTGCCTTTCTGAGTTCGTGCCAGGCTGCAGTACCTCAGGTATAGAGCTATTACCATACATTTTGCTGACAGAGTTCAAGTCATGATCTCTATAACTGACATTTAAACTCTAGCTTGCATGAAATGGGAAGTTGAAAAACTTAAACCACAAAATTAAAATGAAAACAAAGGTACTCATTAGTTTACTGTAAATTTCTGAGGCAAAGTAGGGAAGGTCTATGGATAATCAGTGCTTATGCCTAATATTATTATGCAATCTTTTAAAAAGAAGTCTTTGAATATAACATGCAAGGTTGTTTGAATTCAGTTTTGAAAAGAACATTGGAAGAAAATAATTCTGAAACCATTACAACACATTGAGGCCTTTTAAAATTAAATTTAACTAGAAGTACGCAGTGGAACACTGGTTCTTAAACACTGTGGGGTCAGAGACCCCTCTGATAATCTGGTGAAAGTTTTGGATCCCCTTCTCACAAAAAGCACAGAGAATTTTTTTACAGTGTCAGAGATTGTGCAGTCCTCCTAAAGTCTGTCTACAGATGTCTTGGAAATTTATACACACAGGTTAAGAATTCTCACTGTGAGAGAATCTTTGTGATTCAAGGAACCTCACCAGTGTCCATGTTTGGTTTGAAAACTAAAATCAAAAACTGCAGCTAAATCAACATAATTACTTCCCTGTGAATGCCAAAGTTCCTTGACATCTCATGTCAAGGAATGACATGCCCATAATAGTTAATCAGCATAATGCCCATAATAGTAAATCAACATAATGAGGGGTAGAATTATTAAAAGGAACTGCAATCATTTTTAAAAATTGCCATCATGTGGGGAAAAGAAACAACACAATCCCAAACAGAAGAGGAGCAATATAGGTTACTTGCCAAAAACAGCATGAAAAATGAAAGGACCATTTTTTGAAAAAGAATTGCAAGTTATGCAATGACACATTTGCCTTACACAGAGTTTTAGTTTTGCCTTGTGTTGATCCAGCAAGAGAGATTTAAAACCAGCTATTAAAAAAATCAATTAAAATAAATAACACCTCACCTGAAAAATGCAATCTCTAAAATGGTTAGAATCTAACTTCCAGTTACTTTCTGTTACATGACTTTATGTTATGTTATGTATATGGATAAATATATACTTACACTTCTGCCTGTACTATAGTTTTGTGTTGCTATTTAGAATGAAAGCAGCAAGGAGGACCTATTGATTGAAACTTTCAGTAAAATGCAAGGCATACACTTGCAGACCTTCTTACAAATGTAAAATTAATGATGCTTTAAGCCAATGCTTGAAGCTATTAGTGGAATGCAGTATTGATGTTTATAGTTTGTACTTCTCTAGAGGGAAACATCTGGAGCAATTAATGACATTTATCTTTGTATTTTTCTTGCCTTATTGAGGAAAAAAGTGCCATCTTAGAGCCCTGAAATATTTATATTTTGGAAACCCCACACTTTGATACCAGAGCATCCTACATTCTGGATGTGTGTATGTGAATTGGACAGCTGTACATAGTATGCATGAAATTGCAAGTTGATTTTCATAAGTCAGTGGTTTGGAGTCTTCTCCTTAGAAGATCCATGAAAAGCCATTTTTAGAGGAGAGCAATTGCTCTTTGTTACTTATTTTCAACATTCCTTAAACCATTAATTTTTTTTTTTTTTGCCTGTCCTCTTTATTTTAAGAATTGCGGTGACAGAATTAATTTTTACTTGAAAAATTTTGGATAAATAATATTCATTTATTGCCAAGCTCTGAAGGGGAACCAGTGCCTTAAATGTTTTGCAGCCCTAGTTAGAAATACATGGCTCCTCTCCTTATGACAGATTTTCTCCCACCATAGCCATTTTGCATATTTCTGCTACTATGCCTTCAGCAGAATTGTCATTGAAACCTAAAATAATTCATTTATTAATTTAATTAATTAATATTTGACCACCACTAAGAGATTGCATGTTTAAAATATTTTAAAGCATTTTTAAAGCAACGTTTTTTCTCTAAAATGTTCTCTAAATTTTAGTGGGTCATAATGAAAAAGAAAAACTCCCAGTGCTGGACAAGGAGTCAGAACACTTAAGTCTATTTATCTAATTTGCTATTCAGTGGTTGTTTGCCCTTGACAATTTAGTAAACCTCTCTAAACTTGAATTTTCTTATCAGCACAGGATTATTAGGATTAAATAAGAATGAAGATAAGGACACTTTTGAAGGCACTATACAAGTAGGTAATGGTTAATATTATTTTATTATCTGGATTTCATCAATGGGACATTAACTTTAATTATGATTTTTCTCATCTCAAACCACTATAGTACAGTCTGGCTAAATTAGTATTAGGCATTCACCAGAACACACAAGTGATATTAGAAGTCTAGTTCTGGTCCCACATAGGGAAAGATACATAGCTTCTTTTAAGTTTATTTGCCTCATCTGTACAATCAGAGGTTGGTTGATCTATGTGTTATCTTCTATCTGAAAAACCATGATTTTCCTTTCTCTCTGGAATGTCATACAGCTCATCTTGTCAGCTAAACACAGACAAGTTTTTCTCTTTTGAATTTTGAAAAACAGCTCATAGGGAATCTCTAGGCGACAGACAGAAATGCCTATAAACGGTTTCTGTTCCTTTTCTCCCTAAAAAGAATTTTTAGTTTTCCAGCCTCCTTATCCTATGAGATTGTCCTCTTACCAGACTGGAGGATCATTGAATTCAGGGGCCATGCCTTCCATTTCTTAAGTTTTTCTGCCTCCTTTCCTTTTCCTCCTCATCCAAACTACCAAATCCTATAATATTGATTGTTAGATGACAGATCTCATTTACTTCTTTATTTTTGGCTCAGGAAATATTACAAAGATTACATTGTGTAGATTTTCATACACTTGGGCTTATCAATGTGTGTGTGTGTGTGTGTGTGTCTGTGTGTCTGTGTATGGGATGTCCATTATATCTCAAATGTGTATTTCTTTTCTTCAATGTTTCATTTTTAATCAAAATATTATGTTCATCCCTTTAAAAAGTCAAGTGGCACTAAATGCTTACTATGACAGCTGAATGGATAAAGAAGATGTGATACACACACACACACACACACACACACACACACACACAAAATGGAATACTACTCAGCCATAAAAAAGAATGAAATTTTGCCATTTGCAGCAACATGGATAGACTTGGAAGGCATTATTCTGAGTGAAATAAGTTGGACAGAGAAAGACAAATACTGTCTGATATCACTTATATGTGGAATCTGAAAAATACAACAAACCAGTGAATAAAACAAAAAAGAGGCAGACTCACAGATATAGAGAACAAACTAGTGGTTACTAGTGGAGGGATAGGGGCAATATAGGGTTAGGGGAAAAATAAAAGGGTTATGGGATTACATGAAATCATGTATGTGAAACTTTTGAAAATTGTAAAGCACTATAGAATTTAAAGAATCTTTCATTCAGTTAAAAAAAGCTTATTATGATACCCACACTCCTCATTCTAACCCTCCCCCCACCAGCCTGCTCTCCAAACATCACTCCTTTCAGCTTTTTTTCAACATTTCTTCTGAAATGTACCATCATATTTCTAAATAACATATTTATGTTTTTGTATCCTGCTTAATCAACTTTGGACCTTGTAGGTTGATTTTCTATTTTGCTGGATTTAACTCTCTCCTCACACATTGTCCCATTATGGTTCTAACACAATTTTATTAAATCAAAATTCAGTTTGCATTTTTATGACAATGCAAATATTCTTAACTGCAGAATCAGTAGAACTGTCATCATGTTTCTTTTCTTGGACACATTTTTTACTTTCTAGAGTTAAGAACTTATGAAGTTAAATTTGCTTAACTTTCTTTGTGCTAATGACCAAATTTTAACAGTTTTCCAAGTGCTCAAACCTATCAGATAATCTTTACCTCCTTTAGAGCCTAAGATTTTTTTTTAAGTTTCTCTTCTATTAAGCCTATTGCCTCTTTTTTATTAGATACCCTGTTTCCTAGATTCCATGTCTTGATGTATTTCTTGAATAATTCACTCTTTTGATCACACCAGCTTTAAAATGGGCTTTTTAATAGAAAAAAAAAAAAAACGTAAGGAACCAAACTCCTAGAAAAGAAAATGATTTTAAATACACATGAACACTAAAAATAATAGTGATAATAACAATAGTGGCAGATATCATTTTATGAGCACCTATATTTTACATATGTTATCAAATTCTCATGTCAATGCCACAAGGTAGGTGTTATTACCACTACTTTCCAGATGAGAAGTCTGAGGCTCGTGGAGGGTAAATCACGTGGCCAAGTCCACAGTGTTAGTGAGAAGTGTATCTGGGATTCTCACCCGATTTCAGGTTAGAATGTAATTGTTGTGAATTCACTTAGTGAAGAACTACTACTATGATTATTTTCTGAAGCATCAATTTTATCTTGGAGAAATCCTCTAAGGCCCCATGAAAGAAAGGCTTTGACTCTGTTCTGACGCCTGGGCATTTTTCCTCAGCCAGAAATAATCTTGGGCAGCAGTGGGAAGGTGGTTTTTCCAACAGTACTGATTAGATTCAGCAAACAAGATTTTCAGCAAAAATATAGTCCTTATGTCCAATCTAGGCGTGTGCACACTACTGAGAACATTCAGACCTTCCCTGTTGGATGCAGAGCCGCTTCTGCAGTGGAGAGAATATCACCGCCGGGAGCAGATGGCTGCACAAAAAGAGGGCACTTCCGCTTGCTGCCCAGGCCTGTGAGTTTTGCTAAAAACTAAGAGCTTATCACGATCTGGGTTACAAAGTATGCATCTCTTTCAGTCCTTTTGTTTTTTTTTTTTTGTTTCTTTTTTTGTTTTTCCTTTCATACTTTCTCTCCTGCTTGTAGGGTAACTTAGGATCGGGCTTAATGAGAAGGTGTTTTTGCTTCCTAATGACACAGGGACTCCTGGGAGAATTTGTAAAATTCAGGACCGGCCAGAGGGAGAGCCGGCCATTTGTCTACAGTGAAGCCATTCTGTTTATCACCTCCTCCTGTTTAATTCTGAAATTTGCTCTAGCTTCTTCCTGCAAAATACAATGAATGCAGTTTCAGAGTGGAGCATATTTTATCTTTGAGAAAGAGAAAAGCTGTCCCCAGTTTTAGAGTCTTTCTTCCCTTGTTGCTAGCAAGCAAAATCTATTTGGTATATTTGACATTTTATCCCTTCACCAGTTTTTCTCTTCAACTGGCTGCTCTGTTTTCTTCAGAACTGGTCAGGCTGATTAGAACAGTGCAGAACATTTTGCTCAAGATGCTCTCAGCATCTCCAAAACTTGAATTCTATGTTTTCAGACGAATGCAAATGGCAACCCACTTATAGCAGTTTAACTTGAAAAATCGAAAAATATCAGTGCATCTTGGAATTTGTCTTTGGTCTAATTTTGCACATTATCTCTACTATTTCAATTGCAACAATAGTCAGCAATTCTCAGGCATCTCAGGGGTCAATTAGCATCTATTCAGAACAGGCTTAACCCAATTACGCGTAAACCTTTATTAAAAAAATTTTTTTTTTTTTTTACTGACCCGGGAGTTAATTAAACAAGTCACTGCTTAGGGCAAATGTTTGAAGGGTAAATTTCCTCTTCCTGCCAACTTCTATGTAATTTGCATGAGAAATGGAGCCTGAAGATCTTCATAATGGTTTGTTGTTAATAATAATATAACTTTTAAAATAATGTAGTAATTTACAGACCTCATTTTAGGAAAGTAAGTTTTAATGAGAGAATGGGTTTAGAAAAAAAAAAGTAATAACAGTGGATGATTACATTGCTTGAAGTTTCTTAATGGGAAACACCATGCTCCATTTCTTTGGATGGAGAATGATACACTCAAACTTAGGGGATCTTTCTCATTTGGATGAGACAACTATTTGGAAGGGAGAGAGTGATATCCTTGGAGAAAGGCAAGAGGCAACTAGGATGCCAACTAGATTAGTAGGAACTTCGTTTGGATGAGAAGTGTCATGGTCAGATTACCTTCAGGGGTATGAAAGTATGTGTTTCGGAATCAGACCTGGATCAAAGTTTGGGTTAATAGCTATGGAACTTGAAAGTAATTCCTTAAACTCTCTAAGATTTTGAATCCTTATATGAAGAATTGGGATTTTTGCACTTACTTTATAGGGTAGCTGTGAAGATTAAATATGTAAATATTCCAGAAGAGTGGTGGGTATGATAAATATGCAGGGGTCATTGTTATTGATGCTATATTAATAGTATTAATAGTAGCCACAATAGCAATCTTAATTGCTTGAGGAATCCATAAACCATATTGGGAATGTGGAAAAAGACATCCCAACCTCTGTACTAATTCCTTAATATTATTTTGGGAGACCCAAACATATAGCATTGTGTTTGAGAGAATGGGAACTGTTATTAGACTAAATTTAGTGGCACATCCTAGTTCTGTTAATTTATTAGTAGGCTGACCTTAATCAAGCTAATTAACCAAAACTTTCTAAACCTCAGTTTCTTTAACTATAAATGAAGATAATAATATTATCTAAAGTTTAACAGATTTATTGCAAAGATTCAATGAAACAATGCATGCAAGTGTTTACCTAGCACCTGGCACATAATAAGCATTCAATAAATGGTTATTATTATGTTATAAATTATTATCACTAATATCAAAATCAAGCTCAGTTTCCAGCTGAGGCTGAATATCTTCACAAGCATACAAATTTTATTCAAACTTCTCAAGACCTAGGTTAAGAAAATAAGGATGTGAGGGAATTCCCTGGTGTCCAGTGGTTAAGATTCCATGCTTTCACTGCCAAGGGCCAGGGTTCAATCCCTGGTCAGGGAACTAAGATCCCACAAACCACACAGTGTGGCAAAAAAAAAAAAAAGTCCTTTGTCAAAGTGATTTCATTGCATGAAACCGGTTATGAAATGGCTAAAATATTTGAAATGGTAGAAAGAAATTTGTCTGAATTTAGCTGTTGAGCCGTGCTTTGCTTCAAACCCCATTCCTATGTGCTTTATATTCTGGCTTATGTGACACTAACTGAATCATAGTTGGATCTAATCTCAAAGCCAGCCTTTCGAGGTCTCTGTGTTTACCTTATTAGTTTACAACATTTTTTGAAAACTCTACTCAGGAAAACAAGAATGTTATGTTAAAAAAAAAAAAGAGCAACAGCAATTATTTTCCCGTTAAATTGGAATATCTGGTGGCCTTATTATCAATGATTTTATTGCCTAGAGTATCTGATTGTTCTCATTAAATATGAAAAACTGCCAAGATTATGAATTTGGTCAAAGTCAGCTTGTTATCTACTCTGATAATTTTTTACTATGTGTAAAACATATATTTTAGAAGAATAAACTGAGCAAGAATAATAGTCATCAAATTTTTGTACATTACCAATCCTACCTAGTGTTTTTTTTTTAAGTTTCTTGACCAAGAAAAAAGAGAAATATACTTTAAAATATAGAAACAAATGATTCAGTGGTGTTTAAGGAAGCTTTTAAAATTTGAAATAACTATAAAGAATCAATACAATTGCATCAATAAGGAGTTCTGTTTTCTTTTTTAAATCAACAGAGGAATTATTCTCAAAGAAAGACTTTATTTCATTTTCAGAGGGTGGGACAGAATAGGTCATGTTTTCCAGTTAAAATTAAGCCTAAAGGAAACATATTCCTTCTTTGTGACGTCTTTGTCTGGTTTTGGTATCAGGGTGATGGTGGCCTCATAGAATGAGTTTGGGAGTGTTCCTCCCTCTGCTATCTTTTGGAAGAGTTTGAGAAGGATAGGTGTCAGCTCTTCTCTAAATGTTTGATAGAATTCGCCTGTGAAGCCATCTGGTCCTGGGCTTTTGTTTGTTGGAAGATTTTTAATCACAGTTTCAATTTCAGTGCTTGTGATTGGCCTGTTCATATTTTCTATTTCTTCCTGGTTCAGTCTCGGCAGCTTGTGCATTTCTAAGAATTTGTCCATTTCTTCCAGGTTGTCCATTTTATTGGCATACAGCTGCTTGTAGTAATCTCTAATAATCTTTTGTATTTCTGCAGTGTCAGTTGTTACATCTCCTTTTTCATTTCTAATTCTATTGATTTGAGTCTTCTCCCTTTTATTCTTGATGAGTCTGGCTAATGGTTTATCAATTTTATTTATCTTCTCAAAGAACCAGCTTTTAGTTTTATTGATCTTTGCTACTGTTTTCTTCATTTCTTTTTCATTTATTTCTGATCTGATCTTTATGATTTCTTTCCTTCTGCTAAATTTGGGGTTCTTTTGTTCTTCTTTCTCTAATTGCTTTAGGTGCAAAGTTAGGTTGTTTATACGAGATGTTTCCTGTTTCTTAAGGTAGGATTGTATTGCTATAAACTTCCCTCTTAGAACTGCTTTTGCTGCATCCCATAGGTTTTGGGTCGTCGTGTCTCCATTGTCATTTGTTTCTAAGTATTTTTTGATTTCCTCTTTGATTTCTTCAGTGATCACTTCGTTATTAAGTAGTGTATTGTTTAGCCTCCATGTGTTTGTATTTTTTACAGATCTTTTCCTGTAATTGATATCTAGTCTCATAGCGTTGTGGTCAGAAAAGATACTTGATATGATTTCAATTTTCTTAAATTTGCCAAGGCTAGATTTGTGACCCAATATATGATCTATCCTGGAGAATGTTCCATGAGCACTTGAGAAAAATGTGTATTCTGTTGTTTTTGGATGGAATGTCCTATAAATATCAATTAAGTCCATCTTGTGTAATGTATCATTTAAAGCTTGTGTTTCCTTATTTATTTTCATTTTGGATGATCTGTCCATTGGTGAAAGTGGGGTGTTAAAGTCCCCTACTATGATTGTGTTACTGTCGATTTCCCCTTTTATGGCTGTTAGTATTTGCCTTATGTATTGAGGTGCTCCTATGTTGGGTGCATAAATATTTACAATTGTTATATCTTCTTCATGGATCGAACCCTTGATCATTATATAGTGTCCTTCTTTGTCTCTTGTAATAGTTTTTACTTTAAAGTCTATTTTGTCTGATATGAGAATTGCTACTCCAGCTTTCTTCTGATTTCCATTTGCATGGAATATCTTTTTCCATCCCCTCACTTTCAGTCTGTATGTGTCCCTAGGTCTGAAGTGGGTCTCTTGTAGACAGCATATATATGGGTCTCGTTTTTGTATCCATTCAGCCAGTCTGTGTCTTTTGGTGGGAGCATTTAATCCATTTACATTTAAGGTAATTATCAATATGTATGTTCCTATTACCATTT
>NC_041217.1:123243445-123295755 GCF_002837175.3 Physeter macrocephalus
CTGCACGGGCTCCCGGGAGGGGCGGTGTGGAGAGTGGCCTGTGCTCGCACACAGGCCTCTTGGTGGCGGCAGCAGCAACCCTAGCGTCCCACACCCGTCTCTGCTGTCCGCGCCGACAGCCGCGGCTCGCGCCCGTTTCTGGAGCTCCTTTACGCGGTGCCCTTAATCCCCTCTCCTCGCGCCCCAGGAAGCAAAGAGGCAAGAAAAAGTCTCCTGTCTCTTCGGCAGCTCCGCGCTCGTTTCTGGAGCTCCTTTACGCGGTGCGCTTAATCCCCTCTCCTCTCGCACCAGGAGACCCATATTCCTTATTTATTCAGCATGATCCTTAACTGGATTAGAAATAGTTACATCTTTTTTGAAACACAGAATCAGACACTGTCATCCTTGCTGGAAGTGTTGAAATCACTGGCAGCATTGCTTCCTGAAGACATCATTTCCCTGTGCCACTGCCACCTGAAAGGTTTATACCATCATCAATGGGAAAGCAGTAGGCAGCCTTATGGAAAGAATTTGGGGATTCAAAGACATGGATTTGCAGCCTAGTTCTTGACTTAAAGGCTACGTGACTGGGCAATATTTTAATCTCTTTCCACCTCTGTTTACTCATCTGTAAATTGGAAATAATGATTCCTATCTCACAGTATGGTGAAAGGAAATAAGATAATACATGTACAAAGCACAGTAGAACTCAATCACTAATAGCCAGTATTGACATTAAATAACACTACTTGCATTTGCAAAAATGCATTTATGCTACCTTCAGGAATAATATTAGTTGTAAGTGGTAACAATAAAATAATACTAATAATTAATACTTATAGAATTCTTTTATAATTTCTAAAGCATTTTAGCATATGTAGTTTTATTTGATCAAACTTTTAGGTAGGTAGAGAAGTACTGTCATTATTATCACTTTATAGGTAAAAACTAAGACTAAGACTGGATGGGTATAAACTTCCAGTTATAAAATAATAAGTCATGGGGAGGTAAGGTACAGCATGGTGACATTAGTTAATAATACTGGAATGTATATTTGAAAGTTGCTAAGAGAGTAGATCTTAAGAGTTCTCATCACAAGAAAAAATAATCATAACTATACGTGGTGGTAGATGCTAACTAGGCCTATTGTGGTGACTATTTTACAAAATATACAAATATAAAATAATGTCTTACACCTGAAACTGATGTAATATTGTGATCAATTATATCTCAAAAAAAGAAAAAAAGACTAGGTGTAGTGTTTGGACTTTGGAGTTAAGCTTCAGTTCAACTATCACCTCCACACTTGCCTAAGAGTGACTTTCATGCCCTTTCTAAGCCTCAGTTTTCTTATTTGGATAGTGGAGATAGTAGCAGTGCCCTCAAAAAACCTTTGATGCTTTCCCAGTATCCACTGTACAAATTATGAATGTTTTCACTTCTTTAAAGCTCTCAGTAAGCTAGTCCCAACCCACCTTTCCAGATTTATCTGGCAACACAGATTCCCAGCCTCTGGGAATCCTTTCCTCACACACATTATGTACTTTCACAGTTCTGTTTCTACATTTTCTTTGCTTGACTGGTATTCTTCTTAATGGAAAAAATTCTACTCATTCATTAGGGCCCAGCTTAAATGACACCTATTCTAAAAATTCTTTCCTAATGCCTCATTTGGAATTACTAAGTCCCCCTTTGTGCATCTATAATACCTTATTTATGCCTCTGTGATTACTTCTCCCTGCTTGACTTGTATTATAGTCAGCTATGCATGCTTCTAGCTCTCCTACTGGACTATTTGCTCCTTGAATGAGAGACTACATCTTTTTTTTTTTTTTTTTTTTTTTGCGATACGCGGGCCTCTCACTGTTGTGGCCTCTTCTGTTGCGGAGCACAGGCTCCGGGCTCCGGACGCGCAGGCTCAGCAGCCATGGCTCACGGGCCTAGCCGCTCCGCGGCACGTGGGATCTTCCGGTCGTGTCCCCTGCATCGGCAGGCGGGCTCTCAACCACTGCGCCACCAGGGAAACCCTGAGACCACATCTTTTTAATCTTAGCGTCCCAGGCCCTTCCATTTCCTCTCCTCCCTCAAACTTTGAAGTGCAGACACATAGTAGACACAGAAATATCTTTTAGATTGGTTTAAACGACCACAGTACAAATAGTACAAATCAAAAATGCAAGAATGTCCAAGGAGGGGTTTGAAAAAAGTTAAGGCTTACATAACTTACCACAGTGCTAGATATACAGTACATGTTTCAACAGATATTTGTTAACTACGTTAGGGACTGAAATTAGAGATTATAGCATCCAGACTTTTGGCATACATGTCATTCAGAATGTCCCTTATTCCTTCCCTATAAAAGGTCCCTTGGTGCCACCATTGGACAAAATATTAAATTGGAGGGACCATTAGTCTCAGTGGGTGCAACACTTCTTATACTCATGATAAGCTTGTAAGGTAACGTGAAGGGAAAACCTTGCCTGTGTTGAGTCATCTCTCTGTGGATTCATCTGTCTGTGGAATAACCCAGGGAACGGGCCTGCTGAGAGGCAATCGCCCAGGCTGGCAGAGAGAAGAGAAGGCAGCTGTGGTTAGCAGGATGGTACGAGGAGCAGAGCAGCCCTTGGCTGCCTGGTCTAAATAGTCTGAGCTTTGGATCCCACACGCTTGCTCCTAGGCCTTTTGGCAGCACAGCTGTGGAGTCAGAGGCTGATAAAGAGTGAAAGAACACTTTCTTTCCAAGAATGGGGAGCTTTTCAAGAGAAACAAATTCTGACCAAATTCTCCTTTAGACCTGCAAGGAAGCTGAACTGGGAGCTATCAGCCCATCTCCAAGGCTTTGTTTGGTTAACACTTGGAAACACTTTTCTGCTTCCTCTCAGTACTCATATCACTAGACCACAGTTTCCCTATCAATTCTACTTCTCACTCACTCCATCTTTCATTCACCCACTCACTTCTCCTGTCTGCCTGTTACTATGCTGGACCACACAGGGATACAGATCGCCCTCAAGGAGCAAAGCATGAATGGCACACACCTCAAAGTCTGAAAAACCCAAAAGCACACCTGAGCAGCCTCCATAGGTCATTCCTGAAAAACTGCCCTGAGCCCTTCAGACAGAGACAGCAGATCTTACTTCCACTAAGGCTTCTCAAGCACACCCAGGCTTATTAAGGCACTGCAGCAAAAGGAGAGTCTGTTGGATGTTCTAGCCTAACCGTACAAAATGTAGATTGCTGCCTAAGACTGGCTCACTTGGCAATTCGTAGTGAATTTCTAAGAAAGTGAGTGTGGCACTAGGGGTCCTCTAGCTCAGGTACCAAAGGTGTGTTCACCAGTGACCTACGTGCAGGCAGGCACTTTACAAAGCAAACCAAAGCCACGGGATCTTCCTTGGTTTCTCCAGGATCTTTCCCTTTAACAGAGACATCATCTGTTACATCTTCTGCTTTTTGGGAAAACAGTTAACAAAGGTAGGACAATGATACTGAAAAGTAAATGAATTAAAGACAAGTGTGTTCCACTGTGCAGAAAGGAAGGATGAAGTTCTTTTTTTTCTTTTTAAAATATTTATTTATTTATTTGGCTGTGTTGGGTCTTAGTTACGGCATGTAGCATCTTCTTTGTGGCATGTGGGATCTTTCATTGTGGCGCGTGGGCTCAGTAGTTGTGGCGCGTGGGCTTAGTTGCCCTGTGGCCCGTGGGATCTTAGTTCCTCGACCAGGGATCGAACCCACGTCACCTGCATTGGAAGGCAGATTCTTAACCACTGGACCACCAGGAAAGTCCCAGGATGAGGTTCTTAGAGACCACCTGGAGGTGGGGAGGAAGTATATCCAGCTCTAATATCTGCATTTGCTGTTAAAAGAGGGAGGAGTTCAACACTGAGGGACTAAATATGTACTTTAATTGAAGTAAAAGAAAAAATAAAGTCAGTGGAATTTATTTCCAAGTATCTAATAGAATTAATCTCAAAGAGTTCTGCCCACAGTGATGTTGGAGCTATTTATGTTGTGAGCCTTGGACATATTTTGCTATAATATTCAACTCAGCTCAATGATCGTTCATCAAATGTTTCCAAGATGCCAGTCACTGTGCTAAGTGCTTAGAAACTCCATTTCTCATTCCTGTTTCCCTGAGCGGGATTCATAGCATAGGGTGAGGCTTTAAATGAATATTTCTTTATTTGCTTGAGCCCTAAAGGAAATCAAATGAAATGATGAAATGCTTGCTTGCCCTCTTTTCTGGCTCTAACTTGGGTTGTTTCCACTTGAGAGCACTGTAGAGAGGAGGGCATATTTTGAGATTTTACTGCTAGGTGTGTCTACACAATTGGTTGCATAGAATCCTACAGCTGGAAGAGGCAGAAGAGATTCGGAGTCAAGAGAATTTCAGTTCGGTTCAACAGAGTCCTATCTACAGGGATGACCGTGTGTGTGTGTGTGTGTGTGTGTGTGTGTATAAGGTGGAATTAGGGGCAGGGGTGATGGGTTGGACTTTGAACAGTACAAGACCAGCTGTTAGTATAGCCTGAGCTCAAGATGTCTCTTTTGTCTCTCATGTATATTAGGCTTCTAATTGGAATTTCATTAAAAAATTGTTCTGCTTCTTAAAAAAACCAAAAAACAAAAACACACTGTTTCTTTTACACGCTACTCTCAACACTTATGACACCAAATATGAGGGTTATTTTCCCCACACCAATTTTTCAACACCAGCTGGGTATCCTGCAATTCAATTATGACACTAAAGATTTTAAAAAGCTCTTGTGACCCTATAGGACCCATCATAGGATCTAAAATCCCAGAATTATTATTCCTTTAAGCAAGAACATGGAAGACCCCATCATAGGAAGTAAATGCATTATCTGGGTAAAAATAAAATAGTAAAGCACTGTCACTCTCTAATATCTCAGAAACAATTATTTCCTTTGGCTCTAATTACTTAGTAGAGCCTCACAAGAATGAGACTTAGAACACTTAAGCTTTATGATGAGTTGGGGATAGGATTTCTTTAGAAAACTGAGGAAAGCCAGGAGGGCTAAGAGGGGCCAAGTTTGTAGGGAAGGTACTGGTGAGAGAAAACATAGGCCTGAAACAAATGTGGCCCCTTTCAAAATCCTCTTCTGGGCACACATCAGAGACTAAGGCAAAAAATGAATCTCCCTACAATTCCCAGAAAGGACTGGGGCCCAGTCTACGTGTGCTCACTCCCTGGGTAAGTTGTCCTCTCCTTTCTCACTCCACATACATCCCCTATTCACTCACCTTCTGGCTCAGATACTATATTGAAAGTCACAGTGAAAAAGAAAAGAAATAAAGTAAGTTTATAAGGGAAGACAGAGTTTGGAGAGGAGACAGGACAGGGGATGTCCTATCAGTCAGCCTTGATGATGGTGAGTGGCAGGTGGGTGGGTTTTCAAAAAAAAGCAGGTAGATGACTGGTCAGTTCCTCTTCTTCCATGTTTTCTTGTACTGTTAGCTCTAAAGTATGAGGCCAGGGCCAGCCCCCAAGTTCATGTCCTTGTAGAGTGTCTCATTTTTCAAGATCATATTGAAGAGGGAAAGTTCTAATGGGGTGTGTGTGTGTGTGTGTGTGTGTGTGTGTGTGTGAGAGAGAGAGAGAGAGAGAGAGAAAGAGAGAGAGAGAGAGAAAGCAAAGAGAGAGAGAGAGGTGAAGTAAGGTGACTTTCACTGCTAATCACATGGCAGCCCCACTCATCTAGTTTGAATTGGAAGGGAATCTATGAAGTGAATCACAATCCAGAAGGCAGTTCTTGACAATCAAATTCAAACACGCTACTTTCTTTTGAGCAAGAAGTTCAATCTCACTTTTACTACCTGTAAAATGGAATTATAACCTTTATTATTTTGCTCCATATAGATCTCAGATAATCTAGTCTTTTTATTGCTGTGAACCTTCCTGCTATATAAATAAGATAGTGGTGTGGTATACTTCAGCTAGTTAAATACATTGATTGTTTGATAGTTCAGAAAATGCTTCAGTATTTTGTAGGTCCAGAGACATTTTTATGACCATTGATAATTGCTCAATGCTGTGAAATGTTCTGCTATCTGAAATGCCTCGATGCTTAATTCCTGGTTAAAGGGAATTTGCTGCACAGAATACTTAGATTTCAATCAGTAAATGATATATTTTAACTGCACAGTCTTCTGTAATTAGTTAATAAATTTACTTTTATTTTCAATGTCTGTCCAAGTGCTTCTTATATGCTGGTTTCAAAAGAAGCAGTTGTTAAGTTAGCCAAACACCCATTCCCAATAACATCCTTTTAGCTTAAATTCTTGCATACATGTAGCCCTTAAAAACTCAAACATCATAGAAACAAATTTTTTTCTACAGACTCATGAAAATGAGACGGTTACAGAAAGGAAGTTAATGTGGGAAAAGAGTCACTTTCTAAAGTTAATTATCCTAGAAAGTTGAAAAGAAAGTGCCTCTCCCAGTGAAACTTAAGTAAATACCAAAATGATTTTAGTAACAATGATAACACTTTGACATATATCTATTTCATTTGATTATCCCAACTTCCCTATGGGGAAAATGGGGCCAACGTTATCATTATCCCTATAACATAGATAAAGAAATGGAGATTTCTAAAATTTAAATAAGCTTGTCCAGGTTTAGAGTGAGTTAGGATTCAAGCCCAGCTTTTATGATTTCAGTTTCTGAGCTCCTTCCAGTGTCACCATCTGTGTTGAAAACACAGTATGGGGAAGGAGCAGATTTGAATTATGCAGACTTACGATGCTATGCCACCTTTCCTCTTTGGAAATGCAGAAATACTGTACAAATTTTGGGAAAATTACCTGCAAATAATTTGAAGTCATCATTGAACTGCTGGGTACAACCTATGTTAGGGCCAAAAAAATCAGTCTCCTCATGTCAACTCCTGAAGCCTTGAGGACTGCACATTTTAGAAAATGGATTCATTTTAGGCTAGACATGATGAAAACACTATTAATCTCCTTTTATTAGTATGCCTTCTCTCTGCACTACTTCAGGTTTTCTCTTGACAATTGCCTAGAATTTACACTGGCTGATGCGATGGCTTTATGTTATGTATGTTAGGTTTTGATGGGCTGCAAAAAAAAAAAATCTAAAATAACAATAACTAAAAAAAAATAGAAGGATATTTCTCTCCTACTTATATAAACTCTGTATATAGTCCATCCAGGGATCTGGCCACTTCCTCATCATCAGAGACTCATGTTATTTTTAGCTGTCATTCTTAGTGTACTGACTCATGGGCCAGTATGGTTGCTTGAGCTCTAGCCACTAATCTGCATCCTCCTTCCCGCTTTCATATAATTGGCCAAAGTTTAGTCACATGGCCACACCTAACTGGGACAGAGCTGGAAATGCAGTATTTAAATTGTTTCTCAGCTAATAATCAGGATTCTATTATAAAGAAAGCAACTGGCAATCTCTGCCACAGTCAAAGAATGGTTCCTTATTTTTAATGTACCTTTTAAATTATTTTTAAATTTTATATTTATTGAAACATATTTGACATATAACAAAGCATAAATTTAGGATGTACATGTTAATTTGATCCATTTATATATCATGATATGAGTGCCATTGTAGCAATAATTAGCACCTCCATCACACTACATAATTATCATTTTTTTTAATGGTTGTAATAACTAAGTTTTAGTCTCCTAGCAAGTTTGATGATTATAATACAATAGTGTTGTCTAGTACACTATACTGTGTATTAGATGTTTAGAGCTTGTTTACTACCTGTTGCAAGTTTGTATTTTTAAACATCTCTCCCACACACACCCCCACACCGTCCCCTGGTAAACCACCACTTTACTCTCTGTTTCTATGAGTTTGCCTATTTTAGATTTCACATATGAGTGATATCATACCATACCTTTCTTTGTCCGACATCTCATTTAGCACAATGTCCTCGGGGTCCATCTGTGCTGTCACAAATGGCAGGATGTCTTTTTTTCTCGTATTACATGACTTTCTAAATGTCTTTTATGTGTATTGGTTATTTTATGTAAAAGAATCTATCAAGTTTCTGCCCGAGGATCATAGTTATTATATTATTCTACTGTATATTATACTATATTATTATTATATTACTAAGAACAAAAGAAGCTGAAGACTAAATAATTTGCTATATTATTTTGTATTTAAAGATAAGCAACTGGCTTTGAAACTACAGATTCCAATTGCCAAATTGTGACTAATGAGACTTTAGCCATTTTTCTTTGCTGTCATCACTTAGAGAAATGGGAATGTGTCGAGAATTTAGACTTACCATTACCATTAAATATGTATGACTTACACCACATAATGAATACTATTTAATTATATACAGCTTATAACATTTTTATTGATGAGTCAAGATTTTCCTTCAATGCCTCCTCGCACGGTGTCTTACGCGTAGACGATACGTAATCAGTGAGTGCTGAAATGAATTAACCTTCACTACTCTGTGGGATTTACTCACCTGTTGGATAAAAGACCCTTGATAGCTTCTGCTAGTATCCAATCATTAGCCTCATGACAGTGTTATTCTGGTGCTGATTTAATTTGATTGTATTGGATGGTTGTGGTGGTCCCTATGCATAGAAGGGACTGCAGGTGATCAGGTAACTTCATAAGAATGCAAGTGTTTTACCTCAGACAGTGACCACACCTGTAGCTTCAGGGACTAGAAAATCCTCCGGAATGCCCAAGTGCGTAGAGATCAAGCAAATCAGCTCTGAACTGGAGGATCAGGATTAATTTATCACAAAATCCATTACTCAGTGCAATTACCATATTTATGATAGTTTTTAATCTTATTTAATCTTTCACAGCTATCAGTTTGGTAATATACTATAAGAATGCATTCGATTATTTTCTTTTTATTTGAGCCATATGTCCTGTGATTTACCTTTTAAAAACTGGATGTAAAATTGCAATGAAACCTTCCACTGACTGACTCATTACAAGTTATACAACAGAACAACACTTGCAACTATTATTAGATTTAATTTGTCTTTAGTTGTATACTCCTGACTTGTTTAGAATTAAGATGGGCTTCTTTTATTAGTCATCTTGGGCACTGTTTCAGCTTCCTTCTTGATCTCCCTTATAATGCCTTAAACTGGAAAACAAAGGCCCATAGTCACAGATTTAAAAGGTGGTCATTATATTTATTTAGTGCGATTTGCATTTGTTTGGCTCTTGGAGTCTCTACTTTTGCTACAGGCTAGGGTGATAATTGTACAGTCTAAATTTAGTTATTTTTTAAATGTCTTTAAAAATCTTCTATACAGAACAAAACTTCCTTACAAGTCTATGTTCTCTGCTGGCTGGGTCAGGGGCTGGGAGGTGGGACAGTAGAGGGTAGATTCTTAAACTTACAGTTGAAGGTATGTTGTCCATCTGTTTTCTCAGTTTGCATTAACTCAGTCTCTTTGAGGGATGTGTTCTTTCTTCATGTTTTCTCCCAGCTCCTTCTTTCCTTAGCCAAGATGGCATCTGTGTGAAGGAAGAAGCTTATATTCCCTCATGGCAATGGGGGCAGATAAAGAGAGGCAGCTTGTCCACACAGAGGACCTGGTTCTGTCCGCTGGGTCCTCCCTACCCTCCCTAGAGTTGATTTTGGTCTTCCTGGTTGCTGGGTAGCTGCTGGCATCCCCCGTTGATTCAGGGCTGCTGAAGCCTGTGAACTGTTTCCTCAGCACACTTGAGCCCTGTGGTCCTACTTTGCTGACTCGGCCCCATTGCTGTCTCACTGGCACAGAAGACCCTCAAGGCTCTGCCACTTCCTTCCTCTGGAAACTGCTTTGGGCTGTCCAACCCATAGAAACTGCTATCTCTGCCAGGGTGTCACTCTGGTCCTGAACATAGCAGCTCCATGGCAGCTCCTCTGGCGTCTAGCTTTCTTCTCTTTTCCATGAACCCCAGGGAGACTCTGGGGGACCTTCTCTACCATGTGAGGGCTGGGGACACCCAGACAATCATCATGGCCTCTCTCTGCTATTTCCCTTCCCCAGAAGTATCCATACATGTGTGCCAGGGCACACTCTGAGGCTGTGTCCTCAAAGACTTGTAATCATCCCTTCTTTCTACTTGAGGTTTCTATTCTTTTGTCACCCTCCCACTTGTGGGGTTTGATGCTGAGGCAGTTGTGGTGGAGAAGTAAAGACATCTCTCCTGCTTCTTCTCCTATATCACCCCCGCCTCCTAGCACTAGAAAGGCTTTTGCCTGCCTCCGTACCATTTCCTCCTTCTTAAATTGGTCCCATTTGCCTGGGGCTATGATGATGGAATGGTTTCCATGGCTGTGGGGAAGAAATGGAAAACAATACTTTTACTGATCCAAAAAATAATTAGGAGGTATTTAAAGCTTCAAAGAATATTGTTGTTTCATCAAAATACTTCCCCTATTTTTCTGAACTGCACAACTTCATTTTTTCCCATCTTTGAAAAAATAAGTTTAAAAAATATTTTCCCTTTCAATTGGAGAGTAGGTTGTGAGTTCCTAGGTTACCTTTATTTTCTCAATAATTTTGAATAGTTAAAATAATTTTTGTTATTTTGATCAATCTAAATAATGTTATTATTTAAATGAATTAGCAACATAACAGATAGCTACAATAGCTAAGCCATACAGAACTGTATACGCAGTAACAACAAGTTTTCATTATTCAAACCGACAATTATGGGCATTAATAGGCCTCTGGCCAGCTCAAGTTCTCCATGACAATAAATCCCTGCATGCCAGGATTTTTCAGGAACCAGGCTCAGATTAAAGTCTATGTCTGGGTATAGGGCTATATCCTCCTGGTTCTGAGAACCAGAAAACTCCAGATGTGGAACAAACCAACCAAATTCAATGAATCAGAGAGCAGCAAGGATGGTGTAGGAAAGGGATAGTCTCTAGTCTACCATCTTGTTGACGCCCATCAATTATTCTTCCTTTTGCATGTTTTACCTTTATAGACCTGGGGAGTGCATACAAGATAAGGCAGGTTGTGAATTTGACCAGGTGTCCATGGTTATCACCAAGCTTAAAGAAAAAAAATCCCCCTTATACATACATAGTGCATCATAAGTCAGCCAGCAAATACTAACTAGTGCCACTCTGTGTCATACATCATGCTGGGCTCTTTGGAGTTAGTTAGAGAGTATTTATAGTACAGGCCCTGCTTTTAAAGAACTAGAATCTTAATGAAAAGATCATGCATTCATTCATTCACTCAGCAAATATTTATTGAGTTCATCCTTTGTTCCAGGCACTGTGATATGTGGGCATGATGCAGAAACAAAATAGATGTGAACCCTGCTTCCATGGAACTTACAATCAGGAGATACTGATACTTCTAAGTGACTTTGGCTATGTCTGAATAACCCCAATTCTAGCCAAGTGGAAAGAAGAATGTTGCAGTCCACTCACAAATGATGTTCCCAAAGTGAGAGGCAAGGTGTAAGACTGTAATAAGACTGTAATAATTTATCTAGCAGCTCTGTGTGATTATACAAATTGCTGTAAATGCACCTGGTAGAATAATCCCACTGAGGAAAAGTTCCTCCTGAGTTGGTACCAGAGGCAGATGTATGGTTAAGCTAATGAAGCTCAGGCCTCAAAGCCCCTCATTTCACAGACCTTTTCCAAGGTCTGGTTTTATATTCATTTCATTAAAGAAAGTTGTATATTCTTCAAGTTCTGCAAGCCTGGATCCAGTTCTGTCTGGTATGGTACCCAGGTATGCATGGAGAAAGTGGGATTTGACCTAGCTCTTGAAAGAAAAGTCTGCTGTGCATATTCCCCAAAAGAATGAGAGCCCAACATATATACAATGGAATATTACTCAGCCATAAAAAGAAACAAAATTGAGTTATTTGCAGTGAGGTGGATGGACCTAGAAACTGTCATACAGAGTGAGGTAAGTCAGAAAGAGAAAAACAAATACCATATGCTAACACATATATATGGAATCTAAGAAAAAAAAAACAATGGTTCTGAAGGACCTGAGGGCAGGACAGGAATAAAGATGCAGACATAGAGAATGGACTTGAGGACACAGGAAGGGGGAAGGGTAAGCTGGGACGAAGTGAGAGAGTGGCATGGACATATATACACTACCAAATGTAAAATACATAGCTAGTGGGAATCAGCCACATAACACAGGGAGATCAGCTCAGTGCTTTGTGACCACCTAGAGGGGTGGGATAGGGAGGGTGGGAGGGAGGGAGGGAGATGCAAGAGGGAAGAGATATGGGGACATATGTATATGTATAGCTGATTCACTTTGTTATAAAGCAGAAACCATCCCACCATTGTAAAGCAATGATACTCCAATAAAGATGTTAAAAAAAAAAGACCCAATGCAGCCAAAAATAAATAAATAGAAATTAAAAAAAAAAAAGAATGGGAGCCCATTCAGGATGAGGAGAATTGTAGGGACAGCATACAGGGTAAATTGGAGGGCAGTGAGTTAATTGATGGACAGTAAGAATTGCTAAAGTAGGGATCTGATTACCAACTCATCAACTAAGGTGTCTGCAATGGCCAATGTTATTATTTAGTCTCTTTGCGATGTAAGAAATGGAGCACCACTCAGGTTAGCTCAAGCAAGGGGAGGTTTATTATAATGGAATATCATGGCCTGGAGTATGTAGGCTGGAGTTGGAGGGTATATCAGGATCCAGAGAATCAACTGTTGGAATAAATGAGTTCCTTGCTATTCCTCCGCCTTCATTGGACCTAGCTATTTTCTACCTGTTTGATCGTGTTTCCATTACCAACTGCCAAGTCTTTCTCTCCACTGTCAATATAATTTCTTAACTTTATAATTTTTCTTTACTTACAATATCTGCTTCCTCATGGCACTGGTCCTGCTGCTAACTTCCTTATTTTTTCAACATTTCCAAATTCAGATTCTCAAGAGAGGAAATATCTGCCTTGTTAGCTCATTGTTCCTTGACTGGCAAGGCTGTGTTTTAGGTTTTTATACCTTGTCCAACTGGGTATTCCTGGGATATACAGAATCCTTGTACAACATATGGTAGCCTGTGGATGTGGATGCCCCTTCAGTGGGGCTGTAAGCAGAGGAACTTCCCTTATAAGGGTCTGTAGGTGCAGGTGGTATAATGAATGACATGTCCAATGTAGCTGAAATAGCCAATACTTCCTGAGAGCTTACTCTGTGTCAATTTCTGTTTTAAGCACTTCCTATACATTCTCCCTTTTAATCCTACTGATAATATTATGGGGTAGAACTACTGTTGTTCCCATTTAACTGAGGAGGAAACTGATGCCCTGCAAATTCAACTAACTTCCTCAAGGTCACACAGCTAATAACTATTGGAACCAGGATTCTAACCAGGTATGTTTTAGAATCCATTTTTTTTTCGATGCCATAGGCTGAATGTGGGATTTTATGAGGGCTGGGTTATAGCAGAGACGAGCGGCAGAGAAATCACTTAGGGGACTAAAGAAGGTTGCAGTGATACTGTGGGTGGGTAATAAAGGAGGAACTAAGAAAGATGCGGAATGGTTAGGGAAGAAAGGATTTCCCAGATACATTAAAAAAAAAAACAAGAATCACTTGGATTTGGTGATAAGTTGGAATTGGAATTTTGAAATAAATATTCAAGTAAAATGCATTATAAGTGCCCTCCTAATGAAAAAAAATCTAGTTGGAAAAGAGATTTAAATTTTCTTAGCAGTGGAAAAATGGCTAAATTGGCTCTTGGGAAGTATAGTTCACAAAGATTTTATCAAATGCTGTGGAAGAAACTATTATATTCTTCTTACAGAGAAGTAGTATTCAGTCAAACCCCGCCTCTGGATATTATCCACAAAAGGCTGGCTAGATTTCAGGGTATTGAGAAACTCTCATGTTTCATTTATATAATGTAAGCCAGATTTCTGAAGGGAAAACTCCCCCCCCCCCACTTACTTTGTAGCATGAAATAAAGAAATTTTCAGGGGTGAGGTACAACCTCAGTGTTGATATTACAGCTTCTCAGAGTCTCCTGAGAAGCCAGATGTGAGAGCAGATGTTGCAGGCACTGTAACAGGTGTGGCAGAGGGGTGGATAGTATTCCCTGGGAGCCAGAGGCTAGAGCAACCATTGCTCCCTGTAGAGTCTGGGATTCTCCCCCCAGAATGGGTTTTTTTTATTTTTTTTGAATTTTTGAATTTCACTTTATTTTTTTATACAGCAGGTTCTTATTAGTTATCCATTTTATACATATTAGTGTACACATGTCAATCCCAACCTCCCAATTCATCACACCACCACCATCACCCCCGGCCACTTTCCCCCCTTGGTGCCCATGCGTTTGTTCTCCACATCTGTGTCTCAATTTCTGCCCTGTAAACCAGTTCATCTGTACCATTTTTCTAGGTTCCACATATATGCGTTAATATACAATATTTGTTTTTCTCTTTCTGACTTACTTCACTCTGTATGACAGTCTCTAGATCCATCCACGTCTCTACAAATGAGCCAGTTTCGTTCCTTTTTATGGCTGAGTAATACCAAATGGGATTTTTAACATTTAGCCTTCCTTCCTGCATGAGATTTCTGGCTACCAGTTATCAGTCTGTAATCCCCCAAATTGTGTCAAAGTCTTAGACCTCTGAGGTGGGAAGCCGTTCTGCCTCCTCAGCTGCTGCCCAGCTTGACCCAATCTTAGTCCCAAAGTGAAGTGCCCATTACTGCCAGCTGCACTTGTGCTTTACTTTTTCTTTTTTTTTTTAATTTACTTATTTATTTAACTTTGGATGCGTTGGGTCTTCGTTGCTGCGGGCGGGCTTTCTCTAGTTGCGGCAAGCGGGGGCTACTCTTTGTAGCGGTGCGCGGGCTTCTCACTGCGGTGGTTTCTCTTGTTGCGGAACACGGGCTCTAGGCGCGCGGGCTTCAGTAGTCGTGGCTCATGGGCTCTAGAGCGCAGGCGCAGTAGTTGTGGTGCACGGGCTTAGTTGCTCTGCCGTATGTGGGATCTTCCCAGACCAGGGCTCGAACCCGTGTCCCCTGCATTGGCAGGCGGATTCTTAACCACTGCGCCACCAGGGAAGCCCACTTGTGCTTTTCTGACTCTTGTACATTCAAGCATCTGTCTTTTTGTGTGTGTGTCTTTTTTTTTTTTTTTCTGTACGCGGGCCTCTCACTGTTGTGGCCTCTCCCGTTGCGGAGCACAGGCTCCGGACGCGCAGGCTCAGCGGCCATGGCTCACGGGCCCAGCCGCTCCGCGGCACGTGGGATCTTCCTGGACTGGGGCACGAACCCGCGTCCCCTGCATCGGCAGGCGGACTCTCAACCACTGCACCACCAGGGAAGCCCCAAGCATCTGTCTTTGTTCAAGCTTTCCCCCTCCCCCCACCAATTCTTTTCACAGCTTATACCTCTTGATGAAACCTCACCCCCCCCCCCAAAAATAACCACTTTTATTTCCCTTTCTCTGAATTCTTAGGGTTTCTACAATCTGTACTATTGTGAGGAAACCATTGTGAATTACATTTAAGGTCTATTCTCTTTAGAACACATTTTAATGTTTTAGAAGGAGAAAAAGGCAGAACGCCTTTAAAAGACTAGGTTAAAACAGAAGCATTGGAGGTCACATAGCCGAGTTTCAGTGTGATATTTTTGGACTGTAAGGCTGTAAAAAGCTGAAGATGAAGTTCTACTGAGGAGGAGACTGTCAGACGTTAGAGCCTTTATGGAGCCTTAGCTGCTCAGTCTCAGGGAGAGCGTGGGGACCATCATTAGAAAAAAGGCGCTGCACCTACCTCTTTCATTTCTCTGAGAAGAGAAAGATGAAGGAAAGGAAAGCTTTGACGAGTAAGAAGCAAAACTGTTTCCTCTTCTTGATAGTGTGGAATAGGAGGACCCAGCAGAAGCGATGCCTCACTCCGAGACCAGCAAGTGCATAATGACGGTAGATAATGCACCAGCGATACGCATTTCCTTAGAACGTTGCTGAAGCTTCCATATCTATCTTTATCCCTTATACAGAATAATTAACTGATTTTTTAAAAATCAGAAAGCAATATTTTTACTGTTAAGTAATGAACCAGGAGAAAAAAGCCTAGTTTCTAGTCCTGGATCTAGGTCTAGAGTTGAGCAAGTTACTTAACTTTTTTGAGCTTTCTTTTTTTTTTTTTTTTTTTTCATCTATAAAATGGAAACAATATCCACCCACTTGCAGGCACTCTATGTAAAAACACATAGAAATCATTCATTTAAACATTAAACAGTAATTAAACTGCATTGTGGCAGGCTCTGGTCTAGTCACTGGGCGTGCATCAGTGAACAAAAACAGATAAAAATCTCTGTCCTTGTGGGGTTCAATAACTAGTATAATTGGCCAGGTCACATTTTAGTTTTTCACACTGCTCAGTTATCCACCTCTTTCTTTTTTTATGAAACAAGTGTTTGCTGAGTAACTGTTATACCCTGAGGGTGTTTACAAGTGAATCAAATCTATAGATTGATTATGGGGCTTTATGATGGAACAGAAATAAGGAGGCTGAATTCCAGACAAGACTTTGCTGCAAGCTAGCTAGCTCTATTTTTTAATTATAAAAAATAACTTTGTCACATATTTGCACTTCAATATTCTAAAATTATCTATATTTTTTCTCCTGGAGTAGATCAAATTCTGCCCCTACTGACTTACGTGTTTTACTTATTTCTTTGATAGATTAACCTCTTTAAAAAAATTTTTATTTTATTCATTTATTTATTTTTGTCTGCGTTGGGTCTTTGTTGCTGAGTGCAGGCTTTCTCTAGTTGCGGTGAGCGGGGGCTACTCTTTGTTGCAGTGTGTGGGCTTCTCTTGTTGCGGAGCACGGGCTCTAGGCGCACGGGCTTCGGTAGTTGTGGCACATGGGCTCAGCAGTTGTGGCTCACGGGCTTAGTTGCTCTGCAGCATGTGAGATCTTCCCGGACGAGGGCTCGAACCCGTGTCCCCTACATTGGCAGGCAGATTCTTAACCACTGCGCCACCAGAAAAGTCCCCAATTAACCCCTTTTTATACATCATGAAAATACAACATTTAGTTCAGCCCTCATCAGAATGATTTGTTCATTCCAAATTAATGAAGTTTCATTATACTTGTATAAAAAGAGGACAGTCTTGTAAATATTAGATCTTAGTATGCAGCATAGGTGTATCTAGCTCAAGTACTACAATACCAGAGATGATAGTAAATTCCAAAGTTTCCAAGAAACTAGTTTTACTGTCACTGGGATGAAATCCAACTATAGAGCAAGTGTAGAGTGTAGTTAGCATGTATTCTGGAACCAGACTGTCTGCATTTGAATCCAAGCTCTGCCACTTACCTGTGGATGACCCTGGACAAGTTATTTTACCTTTCTTTTCCTCAGTTCCTCATCTGTCAAGTGGAGAGACGATAGTAGTGCAAACTTCAAAGAATGAACACTTGTCAAATGTTTAGAACAGTGCCTGACAAAGGGAAAGAACTTTATAATTTGGGGCTGTCTTTTAGGAGGGAGTTGAAGGGAGAGGAAATAAGAGTAGCGGATATATCATGTAGAGAAGCTGGTGGTAAAGGGAGCGAGAGATTGGACCACACTTACAGAAAGGGGAAGGGACAAGCAGTCAAGAACAGGTATTTGTGTGTATTTTATTTCCCAAGATAAGGGAATCCTTTGACTTTTGAAGGCAGTGGAATAGAGCCAGGGAACAGAAAGTTGGAAGAGGGAGGGTAGGCTATAGGGGCAGGGTGATCTATAACAAGAACACAGGTAGAAGTGATGGAAGGTAAGTAATCATCAAATAATTTTCTCTGTGTTCCTCAGGAATTCAGCTAGCCTTTATAATATATTACACGTCTGTATAATATAATATAATATATATATAATATATAATATATATTTAATATATAATATATTACACGTCTGGCATTGAAATTCTGAAGACAATAGATCAGACCATACACCTCAGCTGCTCAGGATCAAACAGTGGATGGGGAGAAATTAGTGAGATGATGCGAAGTAAACAGAGGGAACTTTAGCAACATGCTGAAGAGTAGTCTGCACTCTGTGGTGCAGCTGGGTCATTCTGAAAGGAACCTCACAGACAGACTAACGCAGGGTTCACCAGACAGAGGCAGGGTGGCTCCAGGAACACAGGCATACGGCATCCTCAGCCAAACCACTAACAGCCAGGGTCCACCCACAAGCCATGGCAGCAGACCCAACAACTGGGTTGTGTTCAGGTGACTGGAGTGGCCACTCATACATCAATCTTTTTATTGCAATTGCCACAGGAAAATAATTTGGTCCAAGAGTCAAATTCAAAGTGAAGATCACACACACACACACACACACACACACACACACACACACACAGAAATAGTCTTTTCTATCTTAACAGGAATCTTTAAAAATATCCTATAATAAGGCTGAGTAAATAAAGCTGCTTTAACTGAAAAATTTTGGGTTCTCATATCCAGAGGGAGGACCAGCTTTGCTAGCAGCTTGGGTATTATACATATTTGGTAATTTGGGAAGAACACACAAAGCTATAAGCTTAGCTAAAACAAGAGGAAGAGGACTTATTTTGAGCTGGACACTATCTTCATGGTGGTAAGAGCTAAGATGTCTAAGAGAGGCCCATTAGCACCTGTACATCCTACACTCTCAGGAAAGACTCATACTTTGATATGGATGAAATTCAGTGTCTTAAAGGGGTAAAGCATTCAATGGATTAAACATAAAAGAGTTTGGCATTGCCTGACATAAATATTTCTACCTTTTCTCCCTTCCACCCAAGGTAATTCCCTTTTAAGTATTGCTTCTCAATATAGATTAAGAAGTTTTATCCCTAGCTAAAGGGAGTCCAGGCATCGGTAGCAGGAGTGAAGAAGATTATTTTCAACAGGACACTCCGCTGAACAGAGCTCCCCAATCTACACACATGGGCAGTCTCCTCCACTACCAGCTTAACTTAACTTGCCAAATATTTGCTTGGAGTGTATCCCACATGACTGGATCCCTACGCAGAACCTGTCGGATCCCGTACACCAGTTCTATACCCATGCCCAGCTTCTGCTTGTTTTGCTGCTAACTGTTCACACCAGTACCTTCAGAGGCTCACCCACAGGCAGAACCAGCATAACCTATGAGTTTTACTCCTCCCCAAAGCAGCAATGACTTATGGATATGGGAGTAGGAAAGCCCAAACCCTTCATCTAGAGATGGGATAAACTCTGAAGTGTAGTTTACACTCCAGAGTTTCCCAAAGCTTCAGACTGAGACTGGAATTACCTAAAATCTCACATCATGGCTTCTTCTCCTTCTCTCTCCTACTTTCCCACTCCCTTACTGTTTCTCCTGGGAGTACATCCTTAATAAGTCACTTGCATACAAGCCCTTGGCTCAGGGTCTGCTTCTGGGAATACTCAGCACAAGACAGTCCTTACTTATTATTCGTTGATTCATTCATTGATTCATCCAAAAAAGTGCACTGAGTGTCTAAGTGCTTTCATCCCAGTCCAGTGAGTTAGAGTGATATATAGTTAGGTGAAATGTAACCATGGATATTCTCAAGTATTATATGGGACATACAGAGACTACACATTTCTAGAGTCTTAAGATAAAAGAAACTTAAGATATGAACATATCATCATGCCTGATAAAGTGATTTCTACCTAGTAGGTTCTTATGTGTGCCAAAAGATTTGGTTAGTCCTTGGCCTCATAATGTTGACCACTGAGGAGAGCCAATCATTTCTTAGAATGCTGTTTTACTCACAAACATTTATTGGGCTTTTGCTATGAATCAGAAAGTGAGAAACTGACACACTCATAAGTATTGGGTTTGCCAAAAAGTTTGTTCAGGTTTTTCTGTAAGATGTTACGGAAAAACCCAAATGAACGTTTTGGCCAATCCAGTACAATATAATGAGATAATTACATCTTGAATAATGTATATGATGCCATGGTAATATGATAGAAGGAAAGATACTTTTCCAAGAAAACAAAAGACTGGATCTTGGAGGAAAAGTACAATTGATTCTGGACAGAAGTAGAGAGAGGCATTTTAGAAAGAGAATAGCAAACTCCATAGTAATTAGGTGTAAAAGAGCATTGGCAGGTTTCTGGAAGTGTGAGTAGTTTACAGGATTGAATCAAGGGTCACACGAAGAGGAGAAGCAGGAGGTAAACCCAGAGGTGGAGGTTGGAACCACTCAGTGGTGCACCTTAGGTACTTTAGAACTTTATCCTGTAGCAATGGGGAACCTTCAAAGATGTTTAGGCTTTGCCAAGGTTTGCCTTGGAAACAATACGAAGGATGTGTTAGAGAAAAGAAAGACTCCAGTCAGAAACACTAGTTAGTTAGAAGGCTGTTATTAAGTTAAATCAGATATAATTTCCAATATCCAACCATTTTTGATCCAACAAAAATGTGAATTTCATATAGTTCAGATTGATACACTGGACAAGAAGAATGAGGGTGAGAATCTGAACAATGACATGAAGACTGGAGAGAAGGAGTGAAATAAAAGAGACAAACAGGAGAGAAAATTGTCATGAAATGCAGGGGCAGAGTAAGCTGCAGAATTAGGTGTGACCGTGAAGCAAAATTTTGTAATGTGAATGACGGAGTGAATCACGGAGAATGTCCATAAGGGAGATGGGTTCCACCAGGGGAGGGGTTTAGGGAGTGGAACAGGGCACCATACCACGCTTCAGAACTCACAGCTCTTCACCTATTACCTTGCAGGGCCTCATTTCTCTTTAGTTCCTTCTTTTCCTGCTACTTGACATTGGACAAGCATATGATACCCAAATGCCTACTGTTATATTTGCTCTTAAAGTTGGGCCAACAAATAATGCAAACCCAAGTGTATTTACTTAGTTAAAGCAGTCCTCTAAATGAGAACCTAAGCAGCATGACAGCAGGAAGAGAAACTTAGCAGTCATCTAGTGAAGGGACCCAATCTAACCAGATTGCTCTTTAACATATGAAGGGTCTTCTCATACAGGGGCCCACAGGGGATTCTGAAAGTCTCAGAGAATGAAGAGGAAGAACTGTTTTGTTTTTCTTTTCTACTTTGACCTCGACTCTGACCACTCTTCCAGATCCACAATGTTTCTATAAAAAGTGTCACTGAACATCTTCTGTTTGCTCTGAAGTAGATATTGGCCAAATTATATGTTTTTGTTGCAATGAAGACATGTCATTTTATTGTCCTTCAAGTAACATTGCCTTCTTAAAACAAAAAATTGTCTATTTGCTTAACACAGTCAAGAACTGGAGAACCACATGTCTGTCTGGACATTTTATATAATGTCACGCCACTTGGGTTGGACATGCTATTTAAGATGATCTTAACTATACTCTTGAGAAAAAAAGGACTCTACCAATCTGATAAAAAAAGACTGACTAAGGATACATTGAATTCAGTTTTTTTGTTCTTTATTGTAACAATTTCTTATAAGAATTTCATTTCACTTTGCTAGTTCTTGTAAGAGAATTACTAAGAAATGTATAAAAAGGAAACATTTTTCAGGTATATTTTCTTTTTATGTATTTCAACTTTGTTGGAATGTGTATATTTCAATCTTTTATTGCATCGAATGAATTTAAGCGATTATTTGTAGAATGCTGTTGAGGGATGGGCCTCAGGGCAAATTATGCAGCATTGTTCATTCAGGCCACAAATACTTAACGGACTGCCACCTGTGTGCCAGGCACTGTGGTAGCTGTTGGAGATGCAGTGATAAGCTAAACCAGGCATGGTTTCTGCTCTCATGAAGCTTGTAGCCTAGAGATAACAACTCGTGTTAAACAAATAATCACACAAATAACTAGTCATTACAAACTACAATGAATTCTTGAAAAGAAAATAGTGGATCACACAGTGGAAGACCAGTCCTGGTCAACGGGGTATTCTCTGAGGAAGTGATATTCCAAGTTAAGACCTGAAGGACAAGTAGTAGTCAGCCAGGTGATGAGGGAATGGAAGAGCACTCTGGGTAGGGGAAGCTTCAGGTGCAAAGGCCCTGAGGTAGGGAGGAGGATGACCCTGTTTGCGATGTTCCTGGACGGCTAGTGTGGCCTGAGCACACGGTAGCAAAAGGTTCAAAACAAAGCTGGAGTTGCAGCCGGAGGCTAGATCAAGCAGATAATGTTAAGAATTTTGATCTGTACCATAAGAGCAACAGGAAGCCACTGAAAGCTGGAGAGTGGTTGAATTAGATTTACCTATAAAGATCATTTGAAGTCAGTGAGCTTTCACTTGGCATTTAACAAATGCTGTGATAAATGCTCTAGGGCTCCCGAAGTCACATTAGACCCGATTTCTGCTCTCAAGTAATGTCTGGTGTGTCAGTGTGGGAAGAAATAGAGTGTGGGTCAAAGCCCAGAGGCAGGAATGAGACAGTCTCGGGGAGATAATATCTAAAACATCTTTGTTTACTCGGTCATAACCGATGGGCCTTGATGTATGAATTGGGGCTCTGCTGTTTTTTAAAAAATGTTCAGGGAAGTGTCATCTGATGAAAGGAGTCATAATCAATAATTCGTCCACTGAAACCCTCTGTCTGTTCACAGATCAGGCACCACACAAACAACTATGCATCCAGCTCCACCTCTTTACCCCACCAGTGCTCCTCAACCTTGATGTGGAGTGACCACTTGGAAAGGTGAGATGTAGAAGCGATCTGGATCTACAGCTTAGCCCTCCCCCATCTCTCTGTTCTGATCCGAGTTCATGTTACAAAGGCAGAATATCTCTAAGAATTAAAATGCAAACTAAGCACACACATCTGATTAAGGAGGACTAGATTCCCCAGAGGAGCTACTATTGTTTTTTACAACTTCACTTACATTTCCTCCAATTAAGAACTTTCTGAGACTGGCTCCAGGCTGCTCTTGGAACTGACCAACACTCATGTAGTGAAAGAGCCTGCACGTCACTTACTTTTCATAGTAAGAACAGTCTCCAGGAGTATTTCTTAAATTTTTTTAAAATTGAAGTATAGGTGATTTACAATGTCATGTTATTTTCAGGTCTACAGCACAGAAAATTCAGTTATACATACATATATATATAATATATATATATATTCTTTTTCAAATTCTTTTCCTTTATAGGTTATTACAAAATACTGAGTATAGTTCCCTGTGCTATACAGTAGGTCCTTATTGGTTATCTATTTTGTATGTAGTATTGTGTACCTGTTAATACCATCCTTCCAGGAGTATTTTAAAGCTAAGTGACCCCTGTTTTGCTTAGGCACCAGAACTCAGCATGTTCACCATATGTTTAGCACACTCTTACTTGCCCTTTCAATTATATCTGTTTTGTATAAAACATATACTTCAATGAATGAACATTGCAGAAAGCAGAACATAATGCCAAATGTGATGCATGTTTGGTCAGACTAAATTTCGAGCATTAGTTTCCTCCCTCAGACATTTCCTTTTAATATTCTTGTTACTGACTGTAGGGTTAACTGAATGAATAGTCTTCTGTGTATCATTGCATTGTGTGATCTTTTTTGTTTTAATGAGAGCATGTAAAAAGTTTTAATTTATTTTCAAAGATAGCACATGTCTTTTCAAATAGGTTGAACTCTTCATTTTTAATGGAAAGTCAGCATGTTCATTTTATTTCATTCCCTGGGTACAGCTGGGTACAATAGCTCCTCTACTCAATATAAGTTGTTATGACAGATGTGGACATTCAAGCAGCTCAATTTCTTTGACCATTTGTTCTCCCATAGTGGCAGTAACTGAGAGATAATCACTTCTGTTCTTCAGGGCAAGATCTAAATGTGTTTTTCAATAAATACTGTGCAACAATGCCCAAAGGATAAGAATAAGCTGGTTGCTTCTGAAACATACCTCAAAAATCACAAGGCCAATAAAGTTTTTACTCAACTCACTTTTATGATCTTATATCCTTCCCCTGGATATCTGCCTGTAATATACATATTATAGGCACTGTTTTGCTATGAACACAGATCCCTTGGAAAATAAAAGAAGGGAAAGGAAGGGAGATACACATCTCATCTCATTATTGGTAGGTTCATGCTAATCCCACTTTCAATTTTTTAAAGTAAATCTTATCATACTTCCCCTCATTATATAAATAAGCCAGGCTCTCTATAGAAACTTTAGAAAATAAAGAAAATTAGAAAGAAAGGCAACTTACTAAACTCTACTTCCACTACTCAAGAAAAACCCACCATCATTTTAGTGTATTTCTCTCTTCATTTTCCCCTACACTTTCCTTGATTTAGTTTTACATACTTATGATAATATATACTCATTATTGTGTCTTGTATTTTTACTTCATTTAACATAAAATAAGCATTCCTTAGATTATTTACAAATTATTTTTAAAGTAACTTTAATATTTATGTAATAGCCTATTAAAAGAATATACTATAGTTTACTTAATCATTAGGTGTGTTCAAATTTGGCACCATGATGAATAGAGTTGTATCTATTACCCAAAGATTGAAATGCAGAATTTAAAAAACAATTTGTGATTGTTTTTACCAAAAGTATACTTTAAGGAATAAATAATATATAAATTTTTAATATTCTTGAAAGATGCCTATAGTGTGACTGCTTTCAAAAAGAATTACTAGAGATTTAAAATTTCTTCAGCAATGTGTGAGAGTTTCTACTTTGCTTTATTCTAACCAGCACTGTATGTTATCTTAAAACACACACACAATACTGTGTTGGTTTGATAGGAGAAAAATTGTATTTCATGGCTCTTTTAATCAGTACTCTTCCTGATGTTTTTAGAGTGTGGTTATATACTGATTAGGGTTTGTTTTTAAGGCAAGATTATTTGACCATTCAATGTTTATACAATTGATATAGTTTTATAATTTGATTATTCTTCTGGATTACAATCTTGGAAACCAGAAAAATTGCTCAGAATGAAAGCATACACTTAGCATAATTAAATGATCCAGAGGCTTACATGATCCAAAATCCAGAATTATTTAAATTGCTTTTATTTACAAAACACAGATGTAATTACTTCAAACCAGAATGTTTTGATGTCTAAGACATTATATTTCACACTTACATCTTAGTCCTCACACCATACAAAAACAAAAGTATTCCTATACATGCTTACTATATCTTTTTCTCTTTATTCTAACAGATAATGAAAGAATGGAGTTGGACTTTTTATTGCAATTCCTGCTTCCCTGAGTTTGTGTATTTCTTCCTACCTGAGAAGGAGAATTTTATATTTTGATTTGGATTGTTTCTTCTTTTTCATCTTTTTAAAAATTTTAATGTTTTTTCTTGTCAGTAATATCCACTGAGACCAAGTTTATTACTGTAATATGTGTCTTTGAGTATTAAAAATTGGTTTCTGGGACTGGATTTTGAGTATATATTTAAGAAGCTGGGCACGATTGCACAGATGGTGACTGGTGAAAAAATGAGAAAAAGAAAACCCCATCCTTCAGTTTTCCCCCAACTTCAAACGCTTATGTGAATCTCAACTGATGTGGCTATCTTTACATTTTATGGTAGTTTTGATTTTACAATATGAGTTTGAAAAATCAGTAAAAGTTTTTGTCAGTGAAAAGTCAACTTACTGAGAGCAAGAGTTCAATTAATAAGACATAAACTTCATGAGATAGAAAAGGATGCCAAATGAAGGCAGGAGGGTACCATGATCAAAGATATTTATGCAAAATGTGTGATTAATGTTTTGGAGATGTGTTCTTCTGGGCTAAGCTGGGAACTAAAAGTCCTTAAGTCTGTATTCTGGTTATGTGTCATTTAGTAACTCAGGAATCAGCATAACTGTTATTTCTCTGTCTTTGAAGACTGAAAGGTGTGATGCAATGAAGGGCTGTCTTGAAATGTCATAGAAAATAATAATGAAGCTAAGGGGTGAACTGTTGAGTTGGAGCATTAAAAAATCCAGGTGCAGCCTCTGATCCACCACTATCAATTCAGCATTTCTTACAATTTCTTCTTGGGTGGCATACAAAAGACAAAATTAATAAATGACATAGTTATCAACTATCAAGTTTTGTTACTTTTTTAAGAAATAAAAGGGTCTAGTTTGTCTGAAATAAGAAATTCTGTGAACTTTAAAAAAATACTTTGAGTCATCTACTATCTCTCAGCTGATGTGCCCCTACCTGCTCATAAATTCAACCAACATTTCTTTCTCTTGTCTTTCTTTCCCATTCCCCTTCTCCTTCTTTTCCCTCACGCCATTTACTTAATTCAACACATATTTATTGAGTGTCCCTTCTTTAGGCACCTAAGGGCCATGCTGTCACCTACGAGGCTATCTTGGAAAGAGATGATAATATGGTATCAGTAGTTTTGCAATAGGAGCCTATACTGTGACTCTATTGTCATTTCTGTCAATGAGATGAAACCAAAATAGTTGAATCATTCCTTTTGGCTAGTTGAACCAGTGTGAATTAGCTGCAAACTAAAATTATGTTCATTAAATATGTATCGAAATTCAAGCACCATGTAACTGGCACGAAACTGATGCTGTACACAATCCTGTTATGCAGGTTTAAATTCAACATATTTTATTGAGCAAGTAGAATTTGCAGACCATCATAGGAATATCCACACTCCTGTTACCTCTATCTGTCCATCATCCAGCTACGTGGTTGTCTAGCTGTCATCTATTTACTATTTTATTTTTACAAAAGAGGGTAAGGTTTGCAGAGGGCTTGCCCAATGTCACTTAGCTAACATAAGTAGGAATTCAGATCCAAGTTTAAGTTTTTTGATTCCAGGTTTACTGTTCTCCCTACAGCACAGTGAGATGTGAGACTTATTACAATGATATTCCATTTATAAGACAATGTGATCTAGTAATAAAAGCATGGGTTTTGGACTCAAACTTGGATTTAAATCTGGCTGTGCCACTCATTAGCTCTGTGAACTTAAGAAAGTTAATTAATTTCATTTAGTCTCAATGAATTAATCTGTAAACTAAAGACAGTAATACTTACCTGTGGGGTTATTGTGATAAGGTACGTAAAGTGAGTGTAACACGATAGGTACTCAATAAGTATTAACTGTGATTAATTCTTTATTTAGACTTACCTCCAACTGTATAACATGAGTTCTCACTTTCAACTATAAACTGGCTTCCTGACTGTGTGGGTTGAAATGTCATGGACAGAATCAACATTATGTAACAACAAATCCCTGGATGCTATTCTTCTTGATTCTAATACCTCATGGTTATTTTTGCCCACACAAAACCTACTCATCTCCCACATGTTCGAATCTCACCTCGTCCTTAGGCCTTGGACAATTTAAGTACAGAAGCCCCTCCTTATCTGTGATTTCAGTTACCAGTGGTCAAGAGCAGCCTGAAAATATTAAGTGGAAAATTCCAGAAAAAAACAATTCATAAGTGTTAAATTGCATGTCATTCTGAGTAGCATGATGAAATCTCCTAGGGTTCCGCTCTGTCTTACCTGGGACGTGAATCATCACTTTGTCCCCCGTATCCCACTCATTAGTCTCATGGTAGCCCACTCAGTTATCAGATCCACTGTTGAGGTTTTGCAGTGCCTGAGTTCAAGCACTTAATAGGCTTTTTACTTAATAATGGTCCCAGGGAATTCCCTGGTGCTCCAGTGGTTAGGACTCCACGCTTTCTGCCACCAGCCTGGGGTTCAATCCTTGGTCGGGGATCTAAGATCCCCCAAGCTGCGAGGTGTGGCCAAAAATAATAATAATAATAACAATAATAATAATAGCCCCAAAGCCCAAGAGTTGTGATGCTTGGCCATTCGATATGCCAAAGAGAAATTGTAAAGTGCTTCCTTTACGTGTAAAGTGCTTCCTTTAAGTGAAAGTTCTCAATTTAATAAGGAAAGAAAAAAAAATATGCTGAGATTGCTAAAATCTACATAAGAAGAACTCTTCTATTCTTGAAATTGTGAAGAAGGAAAAAGAGCTAGTACAATAGCTATTGGTTATTATCGTTAATCTCTTACTGTACCTAATTTATAAATTAAACTTTAAAAGAGGTACTTATGTATAGGAAAAAACATACTATATATAGGATGCGGTACTATCTGTGGTTTCAGTCACCCACTAGGGTCTTGGAATGTATTCCCTGAAAATAAGGGAGGACTACTATGTCTTTGTTATCTGCTTACCTCTCTCCACAGCTCTGAAGTTATATAGTGCTCATTTCGATAATTACTGTATTATTCCTTAAATATTTTCATTATGCCTGTCTTTTTCCCTTGACAAAATTCTATTTCATGGCTGACAGTCACATTTTTTTTTTTTTTCTTTTTTTGTTGTACGGGGGCCTCACACTGTTGTGGTCTCTCCCGTTGCGGAGCACAGGCTCCGGACGCGCAGGCTCAGCGGCCATGGCTCACGGGCCCAGCCGCTCCGCGGCATGTGGGGTCCTCCCAAACCGGGGCGCGAACCCGGTTCCCCTGCATCGGCAGGCGGACGCGCAACCACTGCGCCACCAGGGAAGCCCGGACAGACACATTTCTTATATTTTCTTCATGGGTCTCGTAGCACTAGTACAGTATTTGACACCACAAAAAATGGGCTGTATAGACCTGGTTCCTGACTACATATAGACCTATGACTTTTGCATTGGAAGAAATAAACTCCTGCCTACTTCTACCAACATTCTATTGCAGAGCCAGTGATTTCATTCAGCACCACTGCAACCCAGTGTGAAACAAAATAAACAAAAGCAAAAAAATCCAGCTATGCTGTTCCCAAAAGAGGTTGGGACAGGGTAATGTGAAGAGGCATGCCAAGCCATGCTGAGATCTCAGAGCCAGGGCAAGGAAAGGAAACAGGGAATATTAGGGTTAGAAGACTGAGCTTCCATCAGAAGTTATATTTATCCAAATTCTCCCAAGGAAGGAGGAGAAAATTAAAGTCATTATCTTTTGTATGTAAATGTGTATATGTATCTTATAAGGGGACCTTGGTCCACGAAATATATGAAAATTCAGACAGTGTTGAATTGGTCTACATTTTTAGTGTCTACAAGAATGACTTTTAAAAATTAAATAAATAACGAAAAGTAGGTTATAAGGAAACCATATAAGCTACTTAAAAGAACAAAATTTTTTTCAACATCTTCAGTAGTTGGAAGCACATTTAAAAGAAGTCTGTTGTTAAGATAATTGTAATTATTCAGACACCTTAAGGATCTGAATAAAATATACCTTGCTTGATATGCTTTTAATTAATTACTATGAATACTTAAATGCTTAACAGCTGTCTTAAAAAATATTTGTGCTTATGTGTTTCATTAATCCAGGCTTTTACTAAATATTTTAATTCAAAATATGTCTAGGCTTACCCCATGGATTAAAATGTTTCTCTCTTTATTCATGTTCTAAGACTTTATTTTATTGTTATTGTCTGAAATGCTTTTTTATATAAAAATAATTTGTACAATATGCATTTTTAAGAGCTTTTGTAGTTTTTTTTTTTTTTAATACTCAACCATATTGTAAGCCCCTCGTGGGCAGGACCTCTGCTTTTGTACCTACAGAGCCTAGCACTGTGGTAAGCACATAGAAATTGCTCAATAAAAACTTGATGGCAAGTCTAAGTGGCCAGACTGCAATCTACATGAGTGATGCCTAAGACACTACGTATGCACAATATGGTGAAAGGTAGCATTTAGTTGACAGTTGATTCTTTATTTACTTTTCCTCTTTGATGTGCTGTTTCAGTTGGTCTTTAAATCTGAGTGGTGCAGAGAGTCTTCTTTAGACTTCTTGAAGAAAACAACTGCAAATATTTGTTGAATATGGGGTGATTACTGTTAGAAAAAAAATAAATGAGATAAATAGAAACTACATATAAAACTAACTTGTCTTTTGGTTAGCTAAGTTATTTCTTACGTTGGTATATGAGCTGAATTTTACTACACTTAGAAGTAAATGAAGGTATTGCTGAAGATATATAGCCTGTGGAATAAAATGAACATAATTTGCACATATGAGGGCAGTAGAAAATTTTCATTTTATGACTTTTTTGAGCAAAGTATAGTGTTTTCCTTTTCGAAATAAGTATACCAGAGCCATAGTAAGTGAATGACAGTCATTAGCTGATTTCTTAAAGAAAGTTAGTGGTTGCTGATCATGGTTTTTTATCAGTGTATTTAACTTATAATTGAAACATTAAATCTTTTTAAATGCTTTGGAAATAGACAAGAAGTACTTATCCAGAATTACTTAGAGAAAATAATAAAGAATAAAATTGCAGGTATACATAGAAAACATGAGAACTTAAGTAATAAGCACTAAAATACTATGGCACAGGAAGGGCAGAAGAGATTATACACTAAAAAAACACAATGCCATGTAAAATACAGGGTTAAACCAAACAGAGACTACCAATAGAAATTCAGGATTAAAACAAAGGGATGTAAATTTGTTATAAGACTAGACAAAGTATGATTTAGTAATAAGTGCTCCATAACTACTTGCTGATTGTTGTTGTGGTGGTGGCAGAGGCTCCTGCTTCTGCTGGTAAAGAACAGAAATAGATATTCAAGCAAAATTAAGTAAATGTCATACTAACAGAATTTGGAGGGAATAGGGAAAATATAGTAATATTTTTTAATAAGACTTTGGAAAAAAATTAAAGATTGAGTTCATCTTCTTTCTATATATCTAACCCTCCTTTAAGTTCTGTTAATCCTACCAGTATTTCTCAGTTCTCTTCATCATCACTGCCACGTTTTAAATCTATGACTCCATCATTTCCCATCTGAATTACCCCAGTAACCCATGTCCTGATTCTGGTCTTGGGCCCTTTAATCATCCTCCACATCTGCTGTCAGAGTAATATTTTGTTAATAAAATGAAAATCTGTTTATGCTATTTTCCTTCACAACATCTTTAATCTTTTCCTATAGCCTTAGGGATAAAGTTTAAACAACTTAACTTAGTCTATGGGGCTTTCTACAATCTAGTCTCAGCTGAGCCTCTGGTCTCCTCTTCCACATCCACCTTGTTTTCCAGCAATGCCAAACTGCTGTCCAACCCTTTTGTACTTTCCTCATAATGTTCCTTCTTGGCTGGATACTCCCGTCTCCTCTTCTGTACATGATTAATCCTAACTCATCTTTCATGAGTTTCAACTCAAGTACCACTTCTATCAGGAAACCTTCCTGTTGATAAAACGTCCATCTGTGTTGTAATTTGTTGGTGTATTTGCCCATCTTCTCTGCTAGCCAAGGCAGGGATATGTTTCTCATCCCTGAGTCTGGTGTATGGCATGGAACTGGTATTCAATAAGTCTTCGCTGGTGAAAGAAAGAACAGAAAGAAGATGTGAAACAATCAGCAGTGAGACTTTGAGCAAAAGCAAAAGTTCAAGATAATTCAAAGTCCAAACTGTCTTTATGTTACTTAAAGCAGGTAATTGGCCACCCTTTCTGAATAACCATCCAATTGTTGACTTTCCAGTCACAGAACTAGGTTTGTATTTACACTTGAAGTTGGCAGAGATTCTGTGGAAGTAACTGACAAAACTGAGAAAGAGTGTCACAACCTTATCTCACTTGACTGCAGTTTAGAGTCAATCTTAGAAACTCTAGAAAAAAATAACAAATTGAAATATTGCTCTCCAACTTGATCCCGAATTTCTTCAAAGGCAGAATACTGTAGTCTTGCAGAGGCAGCTCAGGCTTTGAAGTTGGACAGTTAGCCTTGAATCCTGACTGACACTAGCTAGTCATGTGACCTTGAAGATTCTATATTTAAACTAATTTAACCTCAGTTTCCTTGTTTGTAAAAGAGTAACAAACACATTTGAGGGTTGCTGAAAAGATTAGATATGATATGTTTGAGGCCACTATTCTCAAGACCACTTTAAATCCCCAGAGGTAAAAGATGGTCCAAAGAAAGCCATTTACAGGATGCCTCACTTTTGAGTAAGTGGCTGGAATTTGGATCTGAGGAATTATATGTGTACCAAAGCAGCACATAGGCATAGTTGGGCCCCAATCAATTTTACTACAAGCTCTTTGCAAATTCCCAACCACCCTTTAAACATTTAACTTGAATTACCATCAACCAGCTGCCGAACCAATGAGATTTCCTCTACAGGTGCCGGCAAGAATATTCCTGCCAACAAAAAAGAGAAAGTGGTTTTGAAATAAAACTCCTAGAGTATAACTCACACTAAGTACTTGTGAAGTTAAAGAGGAAACAACCTGAGGCTAGAGACCCCATTAATATTGGAAGCAAGACATGGTTATGGGATAATAAGGAGCAAAAGAGAAGTATTAGAGTTGCCAGAAAAAGCTACATCACCTGGTCCTATTTCAGTGTGGGCTCTGGACTACATCACAGTACCAGGGCCAGTTGGTATTAAGAAAGACTTCTCCCAGGGCATCTGTGTGTGAAGAGAAGTGCAGTTCTATGGTTGGCCTATAGGCAGTATCAATAGATTAGGGTTACAGAACTCAGTGATTGTGCTATTCTTAACTTCTCGTACAACTATTGCCATATTGCAAAACCCACCCGTTGGTACCATGTGGGAAAATGACAGATGCAAAAAGGGAATTCATGAAGACTTGGTGCAGTGTTTCTCAAACTTGCCTAATCATACTAATCACTCAAAGTTTATTAAAATAGATTGGTCCCTTCCCTGGAGGTTATGATTCAGAAAGTTTGGCATGGGACTAGGATTCTGTATTTTTAAAATAAGCTTCTCCTAGGTGATCCTTCTCAACAAGCAGATGCGACAACATTGATGTAATCCAGTGGTTCTCAAAGTACATCGCTAGACCAGTGCATTAGCATCACCTGGGAATTTATCAGAAATGCAAATTATTTGGCCCCATCTGACCTACTGAATCAGAAACCCCAGGGCTGGAGCCCAGCAATCTGTGTTTTAGAAGCCCTCCGAGTGATTCTCACACACACTAAAATTTGAGAACTCCCTATGTCAAATGTGGTCCAGAGAGCTGGAAGTTGGGTGTGTAGCTGCAGTTTAGGAAACTCACTTGATCCAGATTCTCCTAGGACTAGGAAAGTCATGACTTCAATCCAGGTGCTGACTGCTGCTTTTCCCTTGACATCAGTCCTCCTTTTCTATTTTCTAAAGAGTAGTTTGATTTTGTGGATTCCTTAGTTTCCCAAATGATCAGAGTAGTGCTCCTCTCTCTTTCCTGATTGCAAATATACTTCGTTATTTATTTTCCTACTTGAAATCCTCCTGTTGCTTAGCTCCGCCCTTAAGAACACTGGCTGAATGCCCAGTTGGCTCTAACTATTTATGACTGAGGCTCACACTTCTATCAAAATGCTTTTCAATGTTAGTATGTACCCAGACAGGGGCTACGATATTTTTTTTGGAGGAAGGTGTAAGCAGATAACAAACTGTCTTCTTCTCTCTTCTAAGTCTCATCTTTTTTCACCTTATGGAAGGCCAAGGCAATGCTGAAAGACGTTGTCCTTTTTTAAAAACATGTCCATCATTTTGAAGGCTAACTGGGAACACCACTAATGTGCAAAATATTCTCATTTAATGTATAGGAACAGAGATAAAAAGGGGATCGCTAATCAGCCAAGGAGACTATTTGCTGCCGCAGCAGTGAAAAAGGTGTATTAGTTTGCTAGGGTTGCCATAACAAAGTACCGCAGGCTGGAAGGCTTAAATAACAGGATTTATTTCTCACAGTTCTGGAGGCTGGAAGCCCAAGATCAAGGAGTTGGCAGTGTTGGTTCCCCCCATGGACTGTGAGGGAGATTCTGTTCCATGCTACTCTCCTAGTTGCTGGTGGTTTGCTGGCAATCTTTGAATCCCTTGGCTTGTAGACACATCGCCCCACGTAGTGTTCTCCTTGTGTGTGCATCTCATGTCCAAATTTCTCTTTTTTATAAGAACACCAGTCATATTGGATTAGGGGCCCGTTCTACTCTAGCAGGACCTCACCTTAACTAATTGCATCTGCAATGACCCCATTTTCAAATAAGGTCACATTGTGAGGTGCTAGGGGTTAGGACTTCAACATATGGATTTGATTGGGGCAGGGGAACAATTCAACCATAACAGAATGGTTGGTTGATTCAGGGAGGAAGTCAAATCTAAACTCCAAGATCACAAGACCTAAATGATGCTGCTTTGGGGATTTAATGGGTTAGGAATAAATATCTCAATGACACATGCCAGCCCTGGCTCCAATTAGGAAAGACAATTCAAAAGTGATCATATTTCTGACACTGAAATATCTGGAAGTTTTTCCTATAAATTAAAAACAACAGTAAAAAGCTCATAAAACAAGTGGTGGGAAAGATCTTTGTGTTTGTACCAGGTTTTAAATGAACTAATTAGATGAAAGTCAAATTGCTCTATTTATGTTGGGAAGAGTGGGAGCTTGTAAGAATTCCTGCACTTATGTTATCAACTCAGATTGATTTCATTGCTTCAAATAGTCACATTTTTACTCTGGTAAGTTCCAAATCAGAGCAATATAGTTATCTAGAGGGTGAAGTTTGAAGGGAAACCAAATGCTACTCATTTAAAAGAGGATAATTAAGGATTTACAAAGTCATTTGAACAAGTGGGCATTCAAACAGGTATATGATATTATTACTGAGCCCAGAGGGTAACGGTGGTCCAGCTACTGCCTTCTTGAGTCGGCTTGCTTATTTGGAGATTTTTATTTATGATTTCATGCCTCTGCACAGATAAACCTTCAAAGGGGCATCACAAGCCGTGGTACTTCTGTTTTATCTGCTAATTGAAGCCTCATCTTGGGTAGAGGGTCAAGTGCCTGTCCTAGTCTCTTTGACGTGTAGGTCTGACTGTTGACACCAGGTCATGTGGGTGCTCTGGAGGTGTCTAAAAGCTATTCATTATCACACAGAACATTGTTCAGTGTTAATCTAATCCTGATTTACAGGTTGTGCCAGTAAAATTCCATCGGCTGTACTTTTTCATTTCATCGCTGTATTTATGTATGCCCCAAATAGTTTAAAAAAAAGAAAAATAGTGGTTGAAAAGATGTGGACTTATGTTTCTGGGAAATGATGCAATAGTTTTTGGAAAAATAATGAAACTTTCAGCATATTTCTAAAATTCTTTTTGTATCAACACTTCTTGCTGTGTTTTCACAGTCACATTGGAAGATTTTGCCAACACTCGACTGTGTTACTAATCTAGTACACAGCTGAACAAATCATTTTCTTGAAATGGTTCCCCAGTAAAACCTAATTGTAAATGCCTATAATTACCTAGGGTATCTGTCTATATACCAATGATTGTCGGAAATGGAACACATTGATATGATCCATTTGACAACACTCACCACGTACTTAACAATTTCACATTTCACATTTCAGACTCTGAAACTGTATGAGAAACTAAGCCTTCTTTATGGTGGAGATAACTGCCCAAACCCATAGAGGTTCTCCTATTAGGTGAAGATGGAAATAGCTACCTGAGGTGGCATAAACAGCAAAATTTCAGCTAAGACCAGTCCTAGACTGGGTACTGGGAGGTTCCTCTGTCTCATAGGTTTACGTTAGGTATCTGGTCAGTTGTCTGAAAGACAAATGTTTAATTGTGTATAGTGATGAGATTAGCAGCCCTAAAATATATTTCTGAGAAAATTTCATCCATTAATAAATGACAAAATCAAACAGGGCTAAAAGTCTTTCAAGGAGGAGGTTCCACTTTTGGAACAAATGACCAGTTTCTAGTGATATTGTCAGAAATGTTATAAAGAGGTTTTATACCTCTTATGTCTCTACTGCAGAAAGAGGTCAAGGGCAGGATAACTCCAGGGCCTTCCAATCTCCTCTGATAGAACAATATCAGATCATTCAGAGAAGGAAAATTATCTCTACCCTATTTTTGAATTGTTTTTCTTAATAGGGATTTTTCTTTCATTCCCTCCCTCTCTCCCTCCTTTCCTTCTTTCCTTCCTATATTTATTAAGTTAATAAAATCTTGACTGTGTGTTACTTGGGAATAGGAATCAGAGAACAATGTGAATCTATATGCTGCAAAGGGAAAAGAGAAGTAGCATTTTCTAAAATTTACAATATATAAATGCTTTCTATTCACAATCTCATACAATACTCACTACTATCCTATGAGAATGTTAATGTAAACTTCCATTTTAAAGATGAAAAACTTGAGGCCCACCTCTAAATTAGGATTTAATTACCTTGCTTTCCCGACATATTAGATGATCAAACCAGTGTTCAAACCCAGGCTTGCCTGGCTACAAATCTTGTATTTTCATTGTATCTTTCAAGGTGTTTCCAGTGTTTAAGATTGATTGGGAAGAGAGAGAATATTAGAAATTATATTAGCCACAAGAAAATAATTATAGTTTCTTTTTTTAATATAAATTTATTGATTTTATTTATTTATTTTTGGCTGCATTGGGTCTTTGTTGCTGTACACGGGCTTTCTCTAGTTGCGGTGAGTGGGGGCTACTCTTCATTGTGGTGCGTGGGCTTCTCACTGCGTTGGCTTCTCTTGTTGCGGAGCACGGGCTCTAGAGCGCAGGCTCAGTAGTTGTGGTGCGCAGGCTTGGTTGCTCCATGGCATGTGGGATCTTCCCTGACCAGGGATCAAACCCATATCCCCTGCATTGGCAGACGATTTTTAACCACTGTACCACCAGGGAAGTCCCTATAGTTTCTTAAAAAATGATAGGACTTAAAAATTTTGCATCCTTCCTCATTTCCTTCTCTTTTCATTCATGTAGGAAGAGATGAAAATTCTCTGAAACTATGGGTATTATTCTCAGCCAGAACAAATTGCTATACAGGATACCTCACTTTAATTTTATTTTCAAGAGCATGTTTATAGTTTTTTTAACCCTGATGTATCTTCTTTCAGTTACTTTATAAATGTAGAAAGCATAATTTCACATTCCCAAATATATGACTAAAAAGAAATATCTTCATTTTATAATAGCATGTGCTCTTAAAGTCAAGAGACATTATCAAATTTGCTCCTCCAGGGACAGAAAAAAAAAAAAAAACTGTGATAGTAAAAAGGAGAAAGTGTGTTAGAATTGAAATCAGAGGTACTGGTTTTGGATATATACTCCACCGCTTCCCATCTATGTGAATTTGGTAAATGATTTAAAAGCTTTAAGCTTTAGTTCTATCATCTGCAATGAGGCTTAATGTGGAGGTAGCATGTAAAGGCACCGTAAATTTTCAAGTCATGCAAACACACAGTGTTAGTCCTGCCAGTCCCTACTCCTGAGCCCACGGAAGACCCTGCCAAACTATCATGGTACTTTTCCCAGCAGATTCTAGACAGACTCATAAATGGAAGCCTTATCAAAGTCTCCTCTAAAGACTACCCAGGACACCTACCTGGCTTAGTGGATCTCACAAGTTTGGGGAATCCTCTTTGCCATCCTGGGTTTGGGTGAAAGGTACACCCCACTGCTTTTCACCTGAATACCATGAGATGAATACCATGTTGGAGCTTTGGTTTATTAACTCAAGTTATTTCCTGTTAAAATGCAGCTTTTTCTTTTTTTTTTTTTGCGGTACGCGGGCCGCTCACTGTTGTGGCCTCTCCCATCGCGGAGCACAGGCTCCGGACGCGCAGGCTCAGCGGCCGTGGCTCACGGGCCCAGCAGCTCCGCGGCACGCGGGATCTTCCCGGACCGGGGCACGAACCCGTGTCCCCTGCAACGGCAGGCGGACTCTCAACCACTGCGCCACCAGGGAAGCCCAAAATGCAGCTATTTTAATGAATGATTTAATGAGTGATACATACCTTCCTGGGAGCAGTTTGTAACAGCAGAGTTGGAAGAGGGCAAAGAAAGCATCAGGGTACACAGAGGGAGAGAAAGGCATGCTCATGACTAGCAAGAAGCTTGCAGGGGGAGAAGAAAGGGGAAGCAAGGGGATAAATGGCAATGTTGCCCCCATTTCTGCAGTCTCTTCAGATTCAGTCCTGCCTACATGGATATATCCTTTTAGACCGTTAGTCTATTTACCATTACTCCTCCCCCAAATAGCTATTTTCACTGAACATCATCTATGGGTTGGCATCCTGCTAGGCACTTGACCTATTAAATTGTCATAGCACAACTATGCTATTATCTCTTTTTTACAGCTGAGAAAAAGAAGGCTCAAAGAGCAAGTAAGGTACAGAGACTGGATTAAAACCAGGTCCATTTCAATCCAAACCTCCTCATTTTCTGCCAACTGTACTGTCTGTCATGCTTCTCTAATTTGGAAATTTGTATTTTCCTTCATGTCAAGAATGTGAGGAAACCTATAGCAGTCAAAGAGATGAGGTCATGCAGCAGCAGCAACAACAGTACACCTCTAAATCTTAGTGTCTTAAAACAGCAAAGTTCTTTTGCCCTCATACAACATGTCTGTTGAGGGTTAGTTGGGGAGACTCTCTGCAGGTCATCCTCATCAGGCACTCGGGCTAACAAAGGCTCTGAACATCACTAGACCCTGCAGTGGGGGAGGGGAGAACTGTATAGCAGCTCCTAGCTACTTCCAGAGCAAGGACTACGTCATGCCAACCCAAGAGGATGAGGAAGTACAAGCCTATCATGCACAGAGAAAAAGAAGAAATGGAAGTACCGGTGAGCAGAATCTGAACAGTAAAGATAGACTAATAATAAAAAACAAAACTGCAGAAGTACTGAGTTTATGAAGAGCAAGGTCCTTTCCAGCTTAGCTTTTGAAGCCAAACCTGCTTATTTCAAGCCTTATTCACGTGCTGATTTACTTGTCGAGGTGAGAGATTATCAGCAACCAGTCATTTTCATTATGGGCAGAGACAGGCATATTTTTAGCAAAGCTGGAAAAACAGTTTGGTCACTCAAATTACCCAGTTAAGACTTATGGTAAGAACAGCATATGGTTCAGAATTGCTACAGATTGCTGCTTTAGTCTATAGAAAATTTTCCACATGTATGGGGATAACTCAGCACATCCTTGGAAGAAATGCAAGAGTGTTTTGACATTTTGTACAGAAAAAATATATTGGAGTGCTCATAGAATGTGGTGCCCCTTTCAGATTAAATGAAGTTTTGGATTTGCGAACTGAAAATCTGTGAACTGTCCAGGTAATTAAAGAATATTCTAATTCAAAATCATTTGACTGGCAAATGCTTCTACTTTTAGGACTCTATAAAACTTACATTGACCTTGAATTAATAAAGCAAAGAAGTGTGATGTAGTGGAAAGGGTTTTAAAGAAAGCAGGGTTCATAACCCCATCCTGAAGTTACTATAAGAGTTTAGTTAATCTCCTATTCTTTTAGGCTATTTATCATCTGTTATGTGGGGGAATATTAATAACTAAATGTGGCAAGTACTACCACAAAGTATATCTCTGCCTCCAAAATACATCTTGATACTGTCCACTTCCTTTCATCTTTAATACTCCTAATCCAGGAGAAACTCATCTCTCAGCTAGATCACCACCAATAGCCTCCTAAGGATTTTTCCATTTCTGCTTTTGCTTCCAACTCAGTAGATATAAGAATCTTTCTCATCCCAGGGCCTTTGCACATGCTACCCCACTCTTTTTGCTATTTCCTATCTGGACAGCTCTATTTCTTCCTTTGATTAGCAATTAAATCCTTTCTTAAAGCAGTCTTTCTTGATCTTCCTGTCTGTTGTTGTTTCCTCTTATTATTTGTTACTTCTGCTCATTTGCTTCCTTCATGGTGTGCCCGTCCTAATTTGTCATTTGTTTTTGTTTGTCTGTTTACTTCCTTGTTTTCTGTACTAGAATGTGAGTTTCACAAGGGCAGAGACTGGCTTGTTCTTTTTCAGCCTTGTCTCTACCAAGCACAGTGCCTGCCACATTGCAGGTGTTCAAGAAATATACGTGCAATGATATAAGGAGCTGTTGTGAAGAGTAAGTGAGATAATTAAGTGCATAATTAAGTACCTAGGTGGCGCTCAGTAAATATTGGTATTCCTTCCCTTTTCTTTACTAGTGCTGCCCAATCAATCTCCACCTTTTCTAACCTATACATTTCCCTGCTGAAGGTACACTGGCATGTCTCCCCATCACCTATGAATGTCCTAGAACTCTAACTAAATGCAAATGATACTGAAGTACAGAGAACAGAAAAGGTTACTCTTGGCTTTGATACATTTGTCTTTAAATACATATGTGTTTTTGTGAATTATGCACTGACATCCTTACATGACCTTTCCTATACCAAATTTGGAGATTAGTAATCAGCTAGCAAACATTTATTTCTTACTATCTCTTCCTATAGGTGCTACAATATCTCTAAATTTGTCTTGAGCAATGGTAATGGAAAATTATTTGAATCTTTTGTTGCCATTTTCTCTTATTTAAAAGTAGAAATGAAAATATAAACATGCATAAACTACTGATTAAAATGTCAGAGTAAGAATACAATTAAGACAAAGGTGAAAATAATTAAACATATAATGAATGGTTAACATTTAGATTTTATTGGACACATTGAAATTAAAATGATTCATACTGCATTTTAAAAGGAAAAGAATAAATTTAAAGAACAGCATGAAATGCTAGAATTTATTATCAGATATTATGTCTGAAAGGTGAGGCCTAATTATGAAATTTACATCAGTTTAGCTCTGTGTGGAACAGAATCTCACTCTAAAATGTACTTCTTGCACGTTTGGCTTTCATTTATGGTTTTAGTCTGGTTTTGTCTGAAAGTAGTAGTTTGCCAATGGAGCGTGCTCCTTTTTCTCCCTGAAAGATGGACAAACCCACTCCCTCAGTTTACTTATGAGGAATTTATGACTCAGTGAGGTGAAGGAATTAGTCCTACAGGCCTGTCTTAATTCTTCTTGATCAGTTGCCTGAATTATTTTAGAGTCGAGTTCTGCAGGTAGAGAGACCAGTATTTATTTAAAAGAAACTCCTCAGAGTTCTGGACTAATATTCATTTATAAATGGCGTCCATTTTGGAGTGGGAAATATTTACCAGTGTACAGCCAACTGTTCTAGATGCACAAAAAGAAAGACCCTCAAGGTATCTTCTTCACTTGTTTACTTCTTGGTTGACCGCTTCATAGGCAATAGGATGTTTACTTCCATCTGTTCTCCTTTAAAATTGATGAAGGTCAACCTGTGGGGACCACATCTTGTGTTTCTAAAATGATTCTTCGATGAATCAGGTCTAGAAGAATGTTTGTGACTTTCCTACACGCCTGCTGTGCTCCTTAACTTTTGCCAGATTCTGCGGGAATCTGCCTCTTGACTGTGACTCATTCACTCTCTAGATTTGGCTTGTCCTACAGTCACCAAAATTGGCCATGTTCTTAATATTACTCTGGATATGCAGAGTGGGTTTTGTAATTATGCCCCTATTTCCTAACATTTGATCCCCAACAAACCTATCTATTTTTCCTTCACTGAAATTACCATCCTCATTGCACTAGCCTCATTTCAAGTTCTCAATGGATTTGTGAACTGCTAGAATTTATTATCAGGTATTGTGTCTAAAAGGTACAGAAATCTGTACTGAACAGAGCTGCTCTGGAGTACACAGAGCTTCACTTATCTGTGCCATGTGTGTCTCTTAACATATGACAACCTGACCAAAATGTGAGCAGCCCCGACTGGAATGCATCAGTGACCACACAACTCTTAGCAAGCTAAATCTCAGTACAAATGTCCTTGACATTTTTGTCTTTTCAGTTAATGATGCATATCACTGCTTTCCAAACTCTTTCACAAAGCTTACAAAATCCATCCTGACCTTTACCATTTGTCTAACTTTACCATCCCTCCTTCCCTTAAAGTGTACTCTTCTGAACTACTTTACAATCCTTGACTCCAATTTTAAACATGCCATTCCTTTTGTTCGGACTGCTCTTCCGTTCCCACTCAGTATCTCAAGTATACTCTGGTGTTGTGGGACACCTGAAGAGGAGGTCCTCCATCTCTCTGGACAGTTTAGAGATGTGGGGCTAATTTGATGTTGCTTGACTATTCATTTCATTAAACATCAGAAAGCGATTTAGGACTTAGGGAGAAAGTGGAACTGTATTTCACACATAGAAAATAAGGAAATACTAAACTTCTCAAGGGAAAAGATCTTAACTCTAGGGACTTAAACTGTTCCAAGCATTTTGCACAGAACAAACATTTTGTATCGTTATACCTGTAGGCATGTCCATGCGTGTACGTGTGTTTATGTGTGTGTGTGCGTGTGTGTGACTCCCTCCCCATCACTAAAAACTTTTCTCTCAAACCCTTTACTCCACACACGAAGAGACATGTGGAGTTCTGTGGATAAGGTATAAATTATGTCTGAATCTATTCCAATATTTAACTCTAAGAACGTATTCTAATACTGGCAGGGCCTTTGAGAAACACGCTGTAATTCATCTTTTTTTTTTTCTTTATGATAGCTATAGATAGAGAAAACATTTCAGCAGGAGAACTATCCACAACAAGAGCAGAATTGTCAGGAGAAGCTCAGCTCCCATCTGGGCTCTGGTCCTTCCTTTAATTCACACCTGACCTCTATCTAGTTAGCAGCATTTAAAGATGAGGTTAAATTGTAGCAAAGGATGCAGAGAGTTGTAATACCCCCACTGAAGATACTTTCTGATTAGTAATCTAAAATAGATTAGTACTAATATATTTGAGTGGATATTAAACATGAGCTGGCACCTCACCCACACTGCTTCTTCACTGGCTTTCCTTGGTCACCCTGTCTCCATCTTTGAGGTGCAGAGAGAGACTGAGGACAAAGGTCTCTGCAGGAAATGTGTTTACTTTGTGACAAACATACAAGACATTTTTACCCAAGACTTGAGAATTGAACCTGATGTGCATGTCTCAGGTTGGTAAGAAAATGGAGAGAAAACTTAGATTTTATAACACATCTGTAGTTGCAATATCATCCTGAAAATGCAGTAACTATAACAAAGATTTTACAAATCCCCATTCAAAGGATCCCAATTTGACCAAGATCAGAACATTCACCTCAATTTTCAGGCACTTGAACCAGGAACTCATAATCTTGATTAAGCCAAGCATGTGGATCGACTTGAGAAATTATTTACAATTCAAGTTAAATCCAGCTGATCATTTTTCTTTCTCAGTTCATGCAAGGCCCATTTCAGAAAAGCATGCTTATCTGTTTCCATATAATTAAAAAATATCTTGTTCAAGAAATGAAGTATATAAAAGAATAATCAGACACACTTGCTAAACTAATCGCACGAGGAACTGTGCCGGTCTCCAGTCTCTGTGATTAGATTGTGTCCCTCCACTTTCTTTAAATATTACAAAAACGAGTGTAAATTAGTATTAGCAGCTATTTTCAGATTAATGGCAACATGTAAAGCTCAAAGGTTCATGTTCTGTTGTGCAGGGAGTGTTGGTTTTGTATGATAGCATTTACTTGTTCCCCCCAGCAGTGAGGGGTCATCAGGCTCTTTCCCAGGCATTACAGGAAAACTCTACTGTTCCATTACACTCACTATGTCTTCAGCCCCGATGAAACCCATGATTGTGTTCTCTGGTACTTAGGTTATGTTTTGATTACTGTGGACATTTAAAAAAAAATAATTTGGTTCTTAGGATTCCCAAGCACAAACAATCATGCATCCTATCAAAACAAGACAAACCATAGCATGTAAAAGTATAAATTTTTAGAACACATACACAAGTAAACAAAAGTGTATGGAGTGTGACTGTTTCTAAATGATATCATGATGCTTATTTGAGTTGCAAGTACTCAACACTGATGGAGCCATGAGTGATCCCATCAGCTTTGGGAAGTCCCAGCAATGCAAACTGAAGCTCGATAATCCCAGTCTACAGCAGTGTGAGAACCTGAGTTTGTGTGTGGTCTGATGCAAAAGTTAACTTGTGTTAATTTTCTAGACTTATGGAGCTCCCCTTTACTTTTGGAAGCTGAGAGGAAGTAAGTTTGTTGAGCATCTACTTTAGCCTAAACATGGTGCTAGATATATTCACATATGATATCATGTTTAATTCTAACAATCACCCTAACAGTAAAAATTCATATCCCTATTTTACCAGTGAGAACTAAGGCACTCAGCAGATAACTGACTTCTCAAGAACATGCCTCTGAGGCTAAGATTTAAGCCCAGGTCTGAGCCCCTCGAGTTTATTCCTGTTCTAATTTATCATGCTACTTCAGGTCACCAAAAACCTTCTTACATAGTTATACCTGGAATGATATAAACCTGCCCAAGGACATGCAGGAGCAAATCAACAAGGGAGAGTAAAGTGTAGCAGTACGTGAAACGTAAGAGCTGTGACCAGGCACACATGATTCCTGGAGCAAAACTAGTCAGGACCCCAGCCAAACGATCTGGGGGTCAGATTTGGGCCACAGTCACGTTACAAACAGGAATGTCAAACAGGAAAACTACAGCAGAAGTCCAGGTATGCAGACTGTGCCAGCAGGGTGGACTGCTGGGGAGAGCTCATGAACACTCAGGGCCTTCCAGACATACCAGCTTTATAGCAACAGACTAATTTCAGAACCCACAGACTGACTGTGGGTCTATGCCTGCTATTGTGTGATGTTTTATGTGGATTATCTTAATTAAACCTCACCACAGCCATGAAGAAGCAAAATTATTTGCCACAGTTTAGCCTGGCCAGTTGAGTAGTGGTAAAGAACATGGACTCTGGAACCAAACTGCCTGGGTCTGATTTCTGGCTCTTACTGGCCTGTACTCTCTAGCTGGGGAAACTTACTTTTTCTGTTACCTAGTTTCTTCATTTGTAAACTAGGAGTGATAACGGTGCTCACCTTTTTGGGTTAAGAGTCTAAAAAGCCTCAAATAGTGCCGGGCTCAGTATAATTGCTAGACAAGTGTTTGGTAAATTAAGGAGGGGACTGAGTAACTTGCATAAATTCTTAAAAGTAATTGGTGGAGCAGCGACTCAAGTCCAGATGGCATAAGCCCAGAGCCCAGGTCATAGTCCATAGTATATAGAGTATGGGTTCTGATGGGTACACTCAGACAGCGGTGTCTGATTATGCGAATGTGGGACCTCAGCAACTTCACCTGTGAGGGGTCTAGGGAAAGCAGATGCCAGCACGATCCTAAGATTACTTCTCATTTCTCTCTCATCCCATATTGGCTACCATTTCTATGGAAATCATGACATATCTGAAAGTCATTTCAAAATCTCCTTTACCTAAGACCCTTTCTGGTGTTGGATGTACACATGAGATATTTAACTTTGCCTTACTGAATCCATCTCATCTAAATTCAACAATATTTAGTACTCTCTACCTTCTGAGTCCACAATGGTGGACTCTGGAGAGAGGTTTCAGGGAAAAATATAAAGAATCTTACTGAGTCTGTGTACACCAGTAATTCCTTCTCCACGATAAGAAACATGCCAGACGTTTACATCATGCAATGAGATTTTCAAAGGGCCATTAGGTGTTTTTTTCATGCACTTCTATGAATCATGTATTTTAAAAGATAAATATAGCTTTTTCTGTGAGGAATGAATTGCTGTTTTGTGAAGATTTTCTTGTTAATTTGACATGAAGCAAACAATAGCAATACATAGCTACATCTGTACAGTCTCAGCACTACATGAGAATGTAAACTTTTGGTAAAAAAAACATTTGTACCTATGCCAAATCAAGTCAGATTAGGTTGTATAAGATCTATTGTCCTATGACTCCAAGTCCTTGGACAACATCCCAATTTACTCTATTGGAGTCCTTTTCTCTGGATTTCATATGCATAGACACACACCTGGTAGGCAGAGACACAGTCTGAATTTGAGAGCAAGCATTTTGTAGTAAAGACCACGTCCCACAGTTCTAAGTGATAGCAAAATCTCTCATGTGTCACTTTTCACAAAACTGCAAAGCTATAAGGACAACATTAAGTGAGGGGTCTGCAGTAGGGTGTTGGGGTGCATTTTCTTGGACCAGATTTTGTGTCTCACTGTTGTCAGTTTCTCCAAGTTAGAAGGGGCCATGTTTAGTTTGTTTACCAGCTCAGAAAATGTAAGAATTACAGAGAGGGCCTTCAAGATGGTGGAAGAGTAAGACGTGGAGATCACATTCCTCCCCACAAATACATCAGAAATACATCTACACGTGGAACTGCTCCTATAGAACACCCACTGAACACTGGCAGAAGACCTCAGACATTCCAAAAGGCAAGAAACTCCCCACGTACCTGGGTAGGGCAAAAGAAAAAACAGGGACAAAAGAATAGGGACGGGACCTGCACCTCTGGGAGGGAGCTGTGAAGGAGGAAACGTTTCCACACACTAGAAGCCCCTTCGCAGGCGGAGACGAGGGGTGGCGGCAGGGAAGCTTCAGAGCCGCGGAGGAGAGCGCAGCAGCAGGGGTGCGGAGGGCAAAGCGGAGAGATTCCCGCACAGAGGATCGGTGCCGACCAGCACTCACCAGCCCGAGAGGCTTGTCTGCTCCCCCGCCGGAGCAGGCGGGGGCTGGGAGCTGAGGCTCGGGCTTCGGTCGGATCCCAGGGAGAGGACTGGGGCTGGCGGCGTGAACACATCCTGAAGGGGGCCAGTGCGCCACAGCTAGCCGGGAGGGAGTCCGGGAAAAGTCTGGAGCTGCCGAAGAGACAAGAGACTTTCTCTTTCCTCCTAGTTTCCTGGTGCGCGAGGAGAGGGGATTAAGAGCGCTGCTTAACGGAGCTCCAGAGACGGGCGCGAGCCGCGGCTATCAGCGCGGACCCCAGAGACGGGCATGAGACGCTAAGGCCGCTGCTGCCACCACCAAGAAGCCTGTGTGCAAGCACAGGTCACTCTCCACATCTCCCTCCCGGGAGCCTGTGCAGCCCGCCACTGCCAGGGTCCTGTGATCCAGGGACAACTTCCCTGGGAGAATGCACGGCGCGCCTCAGGCTGGTGCAATGTCGCTGGCCTCTGCCGCTGAAGGCTCGCCCCACATCTGTACCCCTCCCTCCCCCCGGCCTGAGTGAGCCAGAGCCCCCAAATCAGCTGCTCCTTTAACCCTGTCCTGTCTGAGCGAAGAACAGATGCCCTCCGGCGACCTACACGCAGAGGCGGGACCAAATCCAAAGCTGAACCCCGGGAGCTGTGTGAACAAAGAAGAGAAAGGGAAATCTCTCCCAGCAGCCTCAGGAGCAGTGGATTAAATCTCCACAATCAACTTGATGTAGCCGGCATCTGTGGAATGCCTGAATAGACAACAAATCATCCCAAAATTGAGGCAGTGGACTTTGAGACCAGATATAGATTTGGGGTTTGCTTTCTGCGTCTAATTTGTTTCTGGTTTTATGTTTACCTTAGTTTAGTATTTAGAGTTTATTATCATTAGCAGATTTGTTTATTGATTTGGTTGCTCTCTTCCTTTTTTAAATATATATATATAATTTTTTTTTCCTTTTTCTCTTTTTGAGAGTGTGTATGTGTATGCTACTTTGTGTGATTTTGTCTGTATAACTTTGCTTTTACCATTTGTCCTATGGTTCTGTCTGTCCGTTTTTTTTAAATTACTTTTTAATTTTTTATAATTTTTTTATTTTTTATTTTAATAACTTTTATTTTATTTTATTTTATTTATTTTTTACTTCTTTTCTCCCTTTCCTTCTGAGCCATGTGACTGACATGGTCTCAGTGCACCGGCCAGGTACCAGGCCTGTGCCTCTGAGGTGGGAGAACCAAGTTCAGGATATTGGTCCACCAGAGACCCCCGCAGCTTCACATAATATCAAATGGTGAAAGCTCTCACAGAGACCTCCATCTCAACACTAAGACCCAGCTCTACTCAACAACGAGCAAGCTACAGTGCTGGACACCCTATGCCAAACAACTAACAAGACAGAAACACAACCCCACCCATTAGCAGACAGACTGCCTAAAATCATAAGGTCACAGACACCCCAAAACACACCACTGGACATGGACCTGCCCACCAGAAAGACAAGCTCCAGCCTCATCTACCAAAATACAGGCACCAGTCCCCTCCACCAGGAAGCCTACACAACCCACGGGATCAACCTTAGCCACTGGGGGCAGACAACAAAATCAACAGAAACTACGAACCTGCAGCCTGTGAAAAGGAGACCCCAAACACAGTAAGTTAAGCAAAATGAGAAGACAGAGAAACACACAGCAGATGAAGGAGCAACGTAAAAACCCACCAGACCAAACAAATGAAGAGGAAATAGGAAGTTTGCCTGAAAAAGAATTCAGAGTAATGATAGTAAAGATGAAGATGATCCAAAATCTTGGAAATAGAATGGAGAAAACACAAGAAACGTTTAACAAAGACCTAGAAGAACTAAAGAGCAAACAAACAATGATAAAAAACAAAATAATTGAAATTAAAAATTCTCTAGAAGGAACCAATAGCAGAATAACTGAAGCAGAACAATGGATAAGTGACCTGGAAGAAAAATAGTGGAAATAACTACCACAGAGCAGAATAAAGAAAAAGAAAAAGAATTGAGGACAATTTCAGAGACATCTGGGACAACATTAAATGCACCAACATTTGAATTATAGGGGTCCCAGAGAAGAAGAGAACAAGAAAGGGACTGAGAAAATATTTGAAGAGATTATAGTTGAAAACTTCCCTAATATGGGAAAGGGAATACTCAATCAAGTCCAGGAAGCACAGAGACTCCCATACAGGATAAATCCAAGGAGAGACACGCCAAGACACATAAGAAAATTAAATACAAAGAAAAAATATTAAAAGCAGCAAGGGAAAAACAAAAATTAACACACAAGGGAATCCCCATAAGGTTACCAGCTGATGTTTCAGCAGAAACTCTGCAAGCCAGAAGGGAGTGGCAGGACATAATTAAAGTGGTGAAAGGGAAAAACCTACAGCCAAGATTACTCTACCCAGCAAGGATCTCATTCAGATTGGATGGAGAAATCAAAACCTTTACAGACAAGCAAAAGCTAAGAGAATTCAGCACCACCAAACCAGCATTATAACAAATGCTAAAGGAAATTCTCTAGGCAAGAAACACAAGAGAAGGAAAAGACGTACAATAACAAACCCAAAACAATTAAGAAAATGATAATAGGAACATACATATCGATAACTACCTTAAATGTAAATGGATTAAATGCTCCAACCAAAAGACATAGACTGACTGAATGGATACAAAAACAAGACCCGTATATATGCTGTCTACAAGAGCCCCACTTCAGACCGAGGGACACATACAGACTGAGAGGGAGGGAATGGAAAAAGATATTCCATGCAAATGGAAACTGAAAGAAAGCTGGAGTAGCAATTCTCATATCAGACAAAATAGACTTTAAAATAAAGACTATTATAAGAGACAAAGAAGGACACTACATAATGATCAAGGGATCAATCCAAGAAGAAGATATAACAATTGTAAATATTTATGCACCCAACATAGGAGCACCTCATAAGGTACATTTACATAAGGCAAACGCTAACAGCCATAAAAGGAGAAATCGACAGTAGCACAATCATAGTAGAGGACTTTAACACCCCACTTCCACCAGTGGACAGATCAACCAAAAGGAAAATAAATAAGGAAACACAAGCTTTAAATGATACATTAAACAAGTTGGAACTAATTGATATATAGGACATTCCATCCAAAAATAACAGAATACACTTTCTTCTTAAGTGTTCATGGAATATTCTCCAGGATAGATCATATCTTGGGTCACAAATCAAGCCTTGGTTCTGGGATGCAGCAAAAGCAGTTCTAAAAAGGAAGTTTATAGCAATAAAATCCTACCTCAAGAAACAAGAAAAAGCTCAAATAAACAACCTAACTTTATACCTAAAGCAATTAGAGAAAGAAAAACAGAGAAAAACCCAAAGTTAGCAGAAGGAAAGAAATCATAAAGATCCGATCAGAAATAAATGAAAAAGAAATGAAGGAAACAATAGCAAAGATCAATAAAACTAAAAGCTGCTTCTTTGAGAAGATAAACAAAATTGATAAACCATTAGCCAGACTCATCAAGAAAAAAAGGGAGAAGACTCAGATCAACAGAAGAAATAGAAAATATAAACAGGCCAATCACAAGCACTGACATTGAGACTGTGATTAAACATCTTCCAAAACAAAAAAAAAAAGCCCAGGAACAGATGGCTTCACAGGCCAATTCTATCAAACATTTAGAGAAGACCTAACACCTATCCTTCTCAAACTCTTCCAAAAGATAACAGAGGGAGGAACACTCCCAAACTCATTCTATGAGGCCACCATCACCCTGATGCCAAAACCAGACAAAGACGTCACAAAGAAAGAAAACTACAGGCCAATATCACTGATGAACATAGATGCAAAAATCCACAACAAAATACTAGCAAACAGAATCCAACAGCACATTAAAAGGATCATACACCATGATCAAGTGGGGTTTATCCCAGGAATGCAAGGATTCTTCAATATACACAAATCAATCAACATGATACACCATATCAACAAACTGAAGGAGAAAAACCATATGATCATCTCAATAGATGCAGAGAAAGCTTTTGACAAAATTCAACACCCATATATGATAAAAACCCTGCAGAAAGTAGGCATAGAGGGAACTTTCCTCAACATAATAAAGGCCATATATGACAAACCCACAGCCAGCATTGTTCTCAATGGTGAAAAACTGAAACCATTTCCACTAAGATCAGGAACAAGACAAGGTTGCCCACTCTCACCACTCTTATTCAACATAGTTTTGGAAGTTCTAGCCACAGCAAACAGAGAAAAAAAAGAAATAAAAGGAATCCAAATAGGAAAAGAAGAAGTAAAGCTGTCACTATTTGCAGATGACATGATATTATACATAGAGAATCCTAAGGATGCTACCAGAAAACTACTAGAGCTAATCAATGAATTTGGCAAAGTAGCAGGATACAAAATTAATGCACAGAAATCTCTGGCATTCTTATACACTAATGATGAAAAATCTGAGAGTGAAATTAAGAAAACACTCCCATTTACCATTGCAACAAAAAGAATAAAATATCTAGGAATAAACCTACCTAAGGAGACAAAAAACTTGTATGCAGAAAACTATAAGACACTGATGAAAGAAATTAAAGATGATACAAATAGGTGGAGAAATATACCATGTTCTTGGATTGGAAGAATCAACATTGTGAAAATGACTCTACTACCCAAAGCAATCTACAGATTCAATGCAATCCCTATCAAACTACCACTAGCATTTTTTACAGAACTAGAAAAAAAAATTTCACAATTTGTATGGAAACACAAAAGACCCCAAACAAGGTTGTCCACTTTCACCACTATTATTCAACATAGTTTTGGAAGTTTAAGTCACAGCCATCAGAGAAGAAAAAGAAATAAAAGGAATCCAAATCAGAAAAGAAGTAAACCAGTCACTGTTTGCGGATGACATGATACTATACATAGAGAATCCTAAAGATGCTACCAGAAAACTACTAGAACTAATCATTGAATTTGGTAAAGTAGCGAGATATAAAATGAATGCACAGAAATCTCTGGCATTCTTATACACTAATGATGAAAAATCTGAAAGTGAAATTAAGAAAACACTCTCATTTACCATTGCAACAAAAAGAATAAAATATCTAGGAATAAACCTACCTAAGGAGACAAAAGACTTGTATGCAGAAAACTATAAGACACTGATGAAAGAAATTAAAGATGATACAAATAGGTGGAGAAATATACCATGTTCTTGGATTGGAAGAATCAACATTGTGAAAATGACTCTACTACCCAAAGCAATCTACAGATTCAATGCAATCCCTATCAAACTACCACTAGCATTTTTTACAGAACTAGAAAAAAAAATTTCACAATTTGTATGGAAACACAAAAGACCCCAAATAGCCAAAACACCCTTGAGAAAGAAAAATAGAGCTGGAGGAATCAGGCTTCCAGACTTTAGACTATACTCCAAAGCTACAGTAATAAAGACAGTATGGTACTGGCATAAAAACAGAAATATAGATTAATGGAACAGGATAGAAAGCCCAGAGATAAACACACGCAAATATAGTCACCTTATCTTTGATAAAGGAGGGAAGGATATACAGTGGAGAAAAGACAGCCTCTTCAATAAGTGGTGCTGGGAAAACTGGACAGCTACATGTAAAAGTATGAAATTAGAACACTCCCTAACACCACACACAAAAATAAACTCAAAATGGATTAAAGACCTAAATATAAGGCCAAAACTATCAGACTCTAAGAGGAAAACAGAGGCAGAACACCCTATGACATAAATCACAGCAAGATCCTTTTTGACCCATCTCCTAGAGAAATGGAAATAAAAACAAAAATAAACAAATGGGACCTAATGAAACTTAAAAGCTTTTGCACAGCAAAGGAAACCATAAACAAGATGAAAA
>NC_041217.1:123295960-123301280 GCF_002837175.3 Physeter macrocephalus
ATATATACACTACCAAATGTAAAATAGATAGCTAGTGGGAGGCAGCCGCATAGCACAGGGAGATCAGCTCGGTGCTTTCTGACCACCTAGAAGGGTGGGATAGGGAGGGTGGGAGAGAGATGCAAGATGGAGGAGATATGGAGATATATGTATATGTATAGCTGATTCACTTGGTTAAACAGCAGAAACTAACACATCATTGTAAAGCAATTATACTCCAATTAAGATGTTAAAAAAAGAAGTGATACATCAGCCCTTTCACATCCTCGCTGGCACTTGCATTCTCCCTAGCTCTCTTTGTGTTGCAAGAATGACTGTGTCTGTTCGTAAGCCTACAAAACGGATATTCGTTTTGATTTAGATGGAGAATCACTGCGCTAATTTATTTATGGTTAGCTGAGTTTTGTACTTTTTGTGGTTCTGGACCACTATAATCCAGTTTGTCAGTGATCAGGGTCTCCGGCCACATCAACAGGTCATTTTTGATAAGGAAGGTAAAGGAAAGTTTGCTCCAGGCACACTTGTATGCCTACTCTGCACACAACAGTACCAGGGATAGAAATATGAGAAAGATACAGCCTTTTCCATTAAAAAGCTCCCCATTCTATGGACTTCCCTGGTGGCACAGTAGTTAAGAATCCGCCTGCCAGTGTAGGGGTTATGAGTTCAATCCCTGGTCCGGGAAGATCCCACATGCTGTGGAGAAACTAAGCCCATGTGCCATAACTACTGAGACTGTGCTCTAGAGCCTGCGAGCTACAACTACTGAGCCCCCACACCACAACTACTGAAGCTCACGCACTCAGAGCCCGTGCTCCACAACAAGAGAAGGCACCACAATGAGAAGCCCATGCACTGCAATGAATAGTAGCTCCCACTCACTGCAACTAGAAAAAGCCCGCATGCATCAATGAAGACCCAATGCAGCCAAAAATAAATAAAAATAAATAAATTAATTAATTAGAAAAAAAAAAGCTCTCCATTCTAAAAGGAAGACTGCAGTCGAAGATAATGTGTACAACAATAGTATGAATAAGGATTCACAGAGAAGAAATTCATTCATTCATTCATTTGTTCATTCACTAAATATTTCATGAGGGCTAACTATGTGTCAAACAAAATGATGTTTTGCCCAGATGTGGGATCAGGAAAGATTTTGAAGATAGAAGTGCAACTGAGCAGTGTTTGAAAGGGTGAAGAGAACTTTACTTGTTGGACTCCGTGGTAGATAATTGGCGAAGATGTCTGCAGTTGTTACTTTCTTTGTATCTGAGACTCTGAAATGAATTCTGTATCTCTTCTCATGAAGAAGTAAAGTCTACATTTTTTCCTATCTTGTTCTTCCCTCCATGGATCTGGGATGGCCACCTGATCTTGCTTTGGCCAAGCGACTACAGAAGAAGTAATGTTGTATCAGTTCTAAGTTTCAACCTCAAGAGGACTTGCATGCTTCCACTCTCTCTTTGGCATCCTGAGACAACCGTACAAACAAGTGTAGGCTTGTCTGCTGTATGATAAAAGACATGTGGCTCAACCACTCCAGATAGTAGCCATCCACCTCCAGAAGCAGAGAGCCTAGCTGCAGAACTGCATCAATGATCCCAGCCGAGACCAGAGAGCCATCCAGGTTAGCTCGTTCCAAATTTCTACCACACAGAATCATGGAGCAAATAAATGAGTGCTGTTTCAAGCTGAAAAATTTTGGAAGGTGTTGTTATGTGGCAAAAACTTAATAACAAAACATCACCTTCTAGAGGGTAGAAATAACATATGCAAGGGCACTGAGGCAAGAACCATCAAGAGAGCTTCAAGGATCTATGAGAGATTCAATGTCCCTATTAGCGCCATTCAAGCTACAAATGTTGGGAATCCAATTCAAGCCAGTTTGAGCCAATAAAGGAAATTTATTGGTTCTCATAGCTGGGAATTGCAAGGGGGTGGATCCAGCTTCAGAAATAATTGGGTATAGGTTTCTAAGTGATACCACCTTGTTCTTCTACACTCGATGCTGTTTTCATCTTGTCAACTAAATGATTATTAGATTCTCTTTTTGTAGTGAGAAGAGGACCATAGAGAAGTTTCAGGCTTCCATTGTCTTCCCTGTTAGTTAGTTCCAGGATGACCCTCTCACCCTCAGTGTGCATCTAGGACTTCAAAAAGGGCCCTGATTGTGGAGGAGGTGGGGCAAAATTCACAAGACCACAAGGAGAAGGAAGAGTTTCCAAAATGAAAAGAGTTATTCTATCACCAGAAAGAATAGTTTGGAAGAATGACTGTGAGGAATTACAAATAATAGCCTTCCTCCATTAGTTAATAATTTTTCAATGTCAAGCACTAGAATGCTAATCTCCATCTGATTTATATAATAAGTAAATTATAAGTAGTTTTTTTAATCATGTAACTTAATACAGGCATATCTAGTTTTATTGTGCTTAGCTTTACTGTGCTTCACGGATACTATATTTTTTAACAAATAAAAATTTTGTGGCAACCCTGTTTTTAGCAAGTCTATCAGCACCATTTTTCCAACAGCATTTCCTCATTTCTTTTCTCTGTGTCATCTTTTGGTAATTCTCACAGTATTTCAAACATTTTCATCATTATTATATTTGTATGGTGATCTGTGATCAGCGATCTTTAGTGTTACTACTACGATGCCCTGAAGCCTCAGATGATGGTTAGCATTTTTCAGCAATAAAGTATTTTTAATTAAAAAAAAGAATTATAGACAGATGGAATAGATAATAGCAGGGAAATTAAGCAAAGATTTTGAAGTCGGGAACCGTAGGTTTGAATATAAACTCAGCAACTAGCTAATTACATGACTGTAGTCAAGTTATTTAAACTCTCGGAGCTTTGGGTTCTTCACCTGTAATAGTTCCTCAAAGAGTTAATGTAAAGGTAAATTAGCTAGAGTAAAGCACCAAGTATATAGTCAGTACTTTAAAAAAAAGTCCCGGTTAATATTCCTGTGCTATCTTCATAGTTGTGGAGATTTTAATATTAATTGACATGCCGTGCACAGGGTTAGTTCCCTTACATACATCATCTGTAATTCGTATGACAACCACAGCCAGAAACCATGGTTAGATAGATGTCTCTCATTATATTGTGTTAAATTTGTTGGAGAAGAAAAGGTCTAGAACCATGGGAATCCATCAAGAGGCTATCACACTTGTTCAGATGGGTAGTTCTCTTTAAGACGGTAGTAGTGAGATGGAGAAGGAAAAGCTACTTAGGATTTGGCATTTGGAAGACAGATGTTGTAACTGATTGGCTATGGTGGCGAGGAGTAGTAAAGACTTAAATAATAACTCTTTTCATCTAATCCCTCTGACTAAAAACACTCATGATAAAGCACTGATTTGGCAGAATATTCTAATGAAGAGGTAAGGCTGTAAAAAGACATACCCCAAAATGACATACTAGGCAACATTTGACTTCTTCACTCAGTACTAGCAGATATTCCTCAAGTATATACTATTTCAGAGTCAATGCTAGGCATTAGGTAGATATACATAATAAAACTTTACCAACTGAAAGATGTACAGAGAAATTACATCAATGCTTATCTCAGCTTTTTGGTTGAAAATAACAATAACAACAAAAACCTCACCTCAAATTGGCATTCAAAAAGGACTTTTATTGATGAAATAACTGGAGTATAGGGCTTTAGAAATAGATGAATCTTGGTACTCAAATGATGTATGAAAAATCTGGATTTTTATGTCTTTTGTCCAGCATCACTCTGCATTGGCTTCATTCTCAGAAAGATTCTATTTTCATGATGGCAAGATGACCAGCAGTAGCTCCAGGCTGTCATCCTACTAGTTAAGCAACCTCAGTAGGAAAAAATGCTCCAACTTTTCATAACTTAATAGTTCCAGCAAATATTGCTGATGGAGATATTAGCCTAATGTGGATCATATTTCCCTTCTTTTTTTTTTTTTTTTTTTTTTTTTTGCAGTATGCGGGCCTCTCACTGTCGTGGCCTCTCCCGTTGCGGAGCACAGGCTCCGGACGCGCAGGCCCAGCGGCCGTGGCTCACGAGCCCAGCCGCTCCGCAGCATGTGGGACCCTCCCGGACCGGGGCACGAACCTGCGTCCCCTGCACCGGCAGGCGGACTCTCAACCACTGCGCCACCAGGGAAGCCCCATATTTCCCTTCTTGAACTAGTTACTATGGCCTGGGGTTGGCCCTAATGAACCTCATGAACTAGAATAAAGGAAAATGGCTCCAAAAAGGTTGATCAAAGTGTTATTTCAAGAATCAAGGGAGAATGTATCTTTTTTAAACATCTTTATTGGAGTATTATTGCTTTACAATGGTGTGTTAGTTTCTGCTTTATAACAAAGTGAATCAGCTTTACATATACATATATCCCCATATCTCCTCCCTCTTGCGTCTCCCTCCCGTCCTCCCTATCCCACCCCTCTAGGTGGTCACAAAACACCAAGCTGATCTCCAAGGGAGAATGTACTGAGTGATCAAAAATTACAGTTGTCAACTATACTTATCAAATTGATTCAAGCAAGGACACTTTTTGCTGCAAATAGCAGAAATTAATTCAAACTAGCTTAAACTAAAATGGAATTTGTTATAAGAATCTCATGGAATCCAAGAACAGGCAGTGCAAGAGGACCTTACAAGGAACTGAAATGAGGAAATGAAAATTATTGGCATTACCGCTGCCTCTCTCTCTCTCTCACTTTATCTTTATAACTATGTGAAGTCTTTTTCTCTGCAAATCTTCTGTATTTTGGATATGTCCTGTCTCTGTTTCTCAAGGCACAAGACTGTCCCACAATTCTGGAGTTTATATCTCCTCGGTCTCAGCCACTTGAAAGAGACCAAGATTACCTTCTCTCACTCTCAATTCAAAATTTAGGAGATAGCATCTTAGTCAAACATGGATCTAGGGACCACTTTGTTCCAACCAAGTGTGGCATGCAGACTATGTTAAACCACTCCTGCATAAGGGGGTAGTTCTTGGAAAAAGGAGACTATTATAATGTGGATAAAATACCAAAAATAGTCCACTTACAACAACCTCACCAACTCTGAGAGAAGACCTTGTCCTTGCTATGAAACCCCATCATCATCTTCTGGACCTTAGTAAATACACAAAGATACAGAAACTTCATCTTTAAGTAATGCCCATACAACAATATAAAAAATTCAAGGCAGAGCCTCTAACAATGAAATCCAATATCAAAATCAATACTGCAGGGTTTCCCTGGTGGCACAGTGGTTGAGAGTCTGCCTGCCGATGCAGCGGACACGGGTTCGTGCCCCGGTCCGGGAAGATCCTGCATGCCG
>NC_041217.1:123301294-123311469 GCF_002837175.3 Physeter macrocephalus
GGAGCCTGTGCTCCCCAAGGGGGGAGGCCACAACAGTGAGAGGCCTACGTCCCCAAAAAAAAAAAAAAAAAAAAAAAAAAAATCAATACTGCATGTTTAGCACCCTGGTCAGATATGTCAGGAGGCTAGACAACAAGGGAAAACTCACACCACTTGCTTACTTACCTATCGGCAAGTTGTGGACAAGAAATTAATTCATTCTAAAGAACATTATTAATTTCTTACAAATTTTCAAACGAATTGTCAGAGGTTAATGAAACAGATGAATAAGACAGAATGATTTGCCTCAAAGGTTTATGGACTAGTTAGGGAGACAGACAACTAAACTGATGATTGGAAAGTAGCTATGATATGTGCTAAAATGGCACATGCTCAGAATGCTGCTGGATTTCAGAGGAGCAAACATCCTGTCTCAAGGAGTGTATCAGTTTGCTAGGTCTGCCATAACAAAATACCACAGACTGGATGACTTAACAAATTTATTTTCTCACAGTTCTTGAGGCCAGAAGTCTAAGATCAAGGTGTTGGCAAGTTTGGTTTCTTCTGTGGCCTCTCTCCTTGGCTTGCAGACGGCTGTCTTCTTTCTTTGTCCTCACATGGTCTTTTCTCTGTGTGAGGGCAACCCTGATACCTCTCTAGGTGCCCAAATTTCCTCTTCCTATAATGACACTAGTTGGATTGGATTAAGGCCCACCCTAAAGACCTCATTTATCCTTAATCACTTCTTTAAAGTCCGTATCTCCAAATACAGTCACATTCTAAGGTACTGGGGGGTAGGGCTTCAATGTTTTAATTTGGGGGAGAGGGGACACAGTTCAGCCCTTAACAAAGAGAAAGAGAAATTTTCCAGAAGGTTGATACCTGACTCAGCCTTACATGATAAGGCAGGAGAGGGTCTAACCTTGCAGGAACAAAGGCGTAAAAGCAAGACTGAGCAGCATGACTTATCTATGGAATCTCAAGTAGTTTGGTATGGCTGAAACATAGGATACATATGAGAGGTTGGAATTTGGTAAAAGATGAAGTTGGAGAGGTAATTAGGGATTGAATTATAAAAGGTTTGGTATTGGGGTGGGCTAAACCGTGGTAACAAATATGCTTCAAAATGTGATAGATCAAACACAACAGTTTTTTTTCCTCCCTCAAATAACAGTCCAGGGTGAGTGTTACTGATTCACCAGGAGCTCTCTTCCACACAGTGATTCAGGGACCAGATTTCCTTCATGTTAAGGCTCTCATCTCTGTGGTCAAGTTTGGGCTGCTATGTCCAGCCCTTTCTCTTTAAGGTCTGAACCAGCAAGTGGCACACTTCACTCCTGCTATTGTGTCCTTGGTGAGAGCTAGTCATATGATCTCCCCTGATTGCCTGGTTATGGATGTTATAATATCATAAGAGGGGTTAGCTGGATAAGCCTTTCATGGATGTAATTCTATTATGGAAAGCATTTTGTACGTAGGAGCTGTCTCCATCAGTCTTGTAAGTCACACAAAAGAATTTAGACTTTTATACTGAGAAAGAGAGCATAACTCAGGGGATTTTTAAGCAAGAATGACATGATTAAATTTTAATTTTAAAATAAAAGACAGAATTTGTGGGGCAATACTAGAAGCAAAGATATAACATTGAGGTTGTTTTGGAAATTCTGGCAGGTGGTTCTGAATTAAAGCAGTGCTGGTAGGTGAGGAGAAGATGAAACAGATTCCGGTGATATTTCAGATATAGACTCATCATGACTCCTGACTGATTTCGTATGAGGAAAGAGGAAGAGGAGAATTCTAGGTGTGTAGTGATTTCTGGCTTGGGTGAATGATGAGATTTTGGTAACATTAAATGAGGGGGAACAGGTTGAGAGAAAGTCTCACTTTGAAATGTACTGAGTTTGAGACTTTTGTGGGCTATCCAAATGGCAGTATCCAATGGGTTGTTGTATATGTGAATTATATTTTCAAGAGAGAAGATGAAGCTTAAAAATTGATTTTATAATTATTACAATAATAGTAAGAGGTAATTGAAATCACATGTGGATGAGGTCATCCACAGTAATCATAGATTTACATAATGACAGAAAAATGTTGATTTCCAATTTCCATTTTTTTTTTTTTTTGCCCCAATTTCCATTTTAAACCCCCAAGAAAGCTTTAAGTAAAAGGGGAAAGTTTAAATAATGTCAGATTATGAAAGCAGTGATTAGCTGTTTCATAAGTATTTAATGGCAAAAAGAAAACAAAAACTTCTCACCAAATATCAGAGATTCAAATACTTAAAGAAGATAATTATCATGAAACAGAAAATTGTTCCAATTAAGAGAGATTTTCTGAACTTGACAAGTCTTTACGCCTGAGTATTGCCATTATATATATACAGAGTCAATGAAGTGAACATTTAATTCATAACCCTATGCTCTTGCAAATATCCGTCATGTATGTTCATAAAGCAAGAGGTGGCCAGTTTATTCTTCCATCCATCTTCCTGGCAAATAACCAGCCCCTTTATGGAAACCCTGAGTCACTTACATTTATATTTTCATTAACCTGTTCATTTAAGGATGGGCCCAGTGTAATTACTACTAGATTAAAGATGATCATGTGACCACTGAGTTAGAAACAAGAATCAAAGACTCCAATGAAAGTTCCTATTAGGTGATAAAAAATGCCAAATAAACAACTAAATAATATCCAGATGTTAGAAAAATGCTTGAAATTTCTTTAGATGATGCTACTAAATTCAGAAAATAAAAATGTAAAATGTTTTTAAAATATGACACCATCATGGAACACTTCCCCAAATACTATTTCCTTTCAATTAGGAAATTATGATAAATTTTATAAATCATCATTATAATTTTAATCAGGGTCACTTACAAAATATATTTGAGTTAATTGCACTGAAAAACTCTACAGTGATCTGGTTTTTGCCTGTCTAACATGGTGCTCAGGCTAAGTGTGATGTTTGGGCTCTGACTTACATTTGATTTCTTAGATTTTCATCCTCTTTTGAGTTCCGATTTCTATTTTTATTTCTATGTCACAAAGTATTTTAAAGAAGTCTTTTGCTAAAATGCAGTATGATCTTCCCCTTCTTTTTTTAAACAAGGATATAAATAGTATTTTTAAATAGATATCTGTAGTCCATACTGCAGTCGTTTAGCTATAGGATTTGAGTTTGCCTCCCAAGTGCCATCTTTTATTTCAAAGTTAAAGGTTGAATAAGAGTTAACTCTTACCCAATTTGACGAGTATGAAATTATAGAAGAAACTTCCTATTCTCTGGGATAATATAAAAGTGAAATATACTTGTAAGCAAAACTAGCCAATTGATTTAAATGATGCATAAATATAATAAAATATGATTAATTTTTGTGTTTTTAAAGTAACGTTCATTTTCATGTTTTATATTTAATTCACCATGTAAAATGATAAAAGAAGCATCGTGGATTTCTTTAATGGGCATAGACAGTCTGAGGCTATCTAAATAGGTTTTTTGGGGGGTGACCAACTTCAAATTGGATTGAAGATACCTAAAAAGCAGTCTCAGGTATATCTACATTTGCAGGGTGCTCTTCACCTAAATATTCCTTTTGATGTTCCCCAGAGATTTAACTGATTCCCTTTGGATAGCATACTCTTCGTGGATTGTGTAGCTTAAATTCACATCCGCATGCTAATGGCTCCCATCTCTCTCCTATTCGGATCTCCCACCTGTATAACTAATGGCTGGCTGGACATCACATTCAACTTAACGCCACTCAAAACCTGCTGCCCAAAGCCTGCTCCTTCTCCAGGACTCCCGTGCCCTGGCCACCATCCCTAGAATCAACCTGAATGACCTCTATTCCCTCCTGTTGTTATATGCATATATGTGCCAATTCTGTCTCTTTAATACCTGAATCTGTCCATTTGTCTCTTTGCCCACTGCAGCTAAATTAGTTCAAGCTGCCTGTATTACTGCTTACACAAATGCTTTCTTGTTGCCCTCACCCAATCCTCAGTTTCCCCCACCAAAATCTATTCACTGTGTAGCCAAAGGACCTCTCTTCCACATCAATTCTCTGTGCGGCAGCCAGAGAGATATTTCTAAAGCATAAATATAACCTTGACACTTTGCTGATCAGAAGTTTTAAGAGTTTTTCATTTCTCCCAGAATAAATTCCAAACTTACTAGCACCACATATATGGTCCTTAATAATTGGGGCCCTTTAAACTTCTATTCTATTTTTTGTTTAGTTCCTTAAATGCACCAGGCTTGTCTATAGCATCTTGGACTTGGATGAAGTTTTTCCTCACCTCAAATTCTAACTTCCCCCTGTAACCACCGCCCCCCCAACCTGGTTGCTTTATCTCATACTCTTTTTCAAGACTTAGCTTTGATTTTACTTCCCTGGTGAATTTTTTTCTGACCAGCCAAGGTTGGATTTTATGTTCTTCTTGTGTATTTCTTCAGCACCCTGTTCTTACTCCAGCATTCCACTCATCATATCAAATTTCCTCTCTTTCTTCATAGATTGCAAGTTTCTTGAAGTCCTCCTTGATGGCAGGGACTATTCTTTTTTTTTTAACCCATGTCTCCTCAGTGTCTAGCACAGACCCTGAAATAAAGTAGGCACTCAGTTAATATTGGTTGATTAAATCAATGGATACCTATTAGATCCTCCTTACATAGATGTGACAGGTGTTTAAATTTGATTATTACCTGCAAACATCACCTTATCTCAGAAAGGATTCTCTTATCAGTTTGTAATTAGTACCTAAAATTTTGACATAAGGGGAGCATTCATTTTGGTAAAAATAAATAAATGTATAGATAAATGAAGAAACAAATAAATATATACACTTTTAGTAGGAGGTGTGGAAATACATACCTCTGGAAGGAGGGGAGGAAACTGGTTTAATTCTTAAAACCATTTGTTTAAGACTGATATGAAGGAATAAATACCTGGATTCCTTAAAAACTCAGTTTCTTCCAGTCCCACTTTCTTCCAATTCAAGTTATCACCTTTAAATAAATTAGGAATAATTGAACTTTAAATAGAAACAATAACTGGGACAAACTAAGATAGTGATCAATACATTTAGTTTTTTACATTGTAGCAAATAGTGTGACTATTAGAAAATTGCTGGAGGGAGGAAGCAACTGGAGAATCTGACACCTAGGAAGTTTGAGAAAATAGAGGAAAAAAGGAAAGGCTTCCTCTGGTTCTTTTCAGTGCCAGTGTCTGGAAAAACAACAGCAGTGTTCTCCTGAGTACCAAGAGTAGAAGGAATGTGCAATGATGCATAGAAGCCAGCTCTCACATCAGAATGAGTTGTTGGTTTTTCTTTGGGTTTTCAATGTGCACTTAGGAGTGTCTGGAAGTAAAGCATGGCCTGTGCTTTCTAGACTCTGATGACCTAGTCTGAGCTTGTCTGAAATATGATGGCACAAATCATACTGTCCTAAACCCACGAGCGGTAAAGGACTCAGGGTATGGCCATTACACACAGAACATTTATTAGCTGTGCTCTATTGCTTAAAAAATCTATTATGCTGAGAGAAGATACATGTTGCACTACAAGCACTAACTTAAGTTACTGGAGTCAGGTACCTTACAATATACTTCACACCAAATAAGTGATGTTCTTTTAATAGTTTTTTGAGAAATGTTACATGGTCGATCAAAAACACAGAGTTATAGGCATGTTTGGTGGCACTAAATAAAAACTACATCAGCTTACATCAAGTCCTGTTCTGAATTTCCAATGGCCACAAGTGATCCTTTTTTTTTTATTAACTGTGCACGGGCCTCTCACTATCACAGCCTCTCTTGTTGCGGAGCACGGGCTCCAGACGCGCAGGCTCAGTAGTTGTGGCTCACGGACCTAGTTGATCCGCGGCATGTGGGATCCTCCCAGACCAGGGCTCGAACCCATGTCCCCTGCATTAGCAGGCAGATTCTCAACCACTGCGCCACCAGGGAAGCCCACAAGTGATTTTTATCTGCTGTATTTCCTCACCCCAAACTCACCATATTTATGTTCATAACATTCCTATCTTACTCTGAGACAAGCTGCAGTCTCTAATACTAATTTTCTTTTGTTTTTAAATAGCATCCATCTTGTTTTGGGCCAAAGGAGATCTCTTAAATGTGCAAAATGGGGAAAAATGTGTTTTGGGCAGGAACTCCTCCCCCTTTTGAGTATTTTTGTTGCTGCTCTTCCTCCCCCTCTGACTGAAACATTGCTTTCAGCCAGCTGTCCATTTCCTCTTTTCCTAGATTTCAATTGATAAAGTATTTATTATCCCAGAGGACTGATGAGAGAAAACCAAGCATAAAGTAGATATACTTGGGAGGTAGGGTCTTTCCTGACACTTTTAAATAATGCAGGTCTCGCCACAAACAAGCATGCCTTTCCAGTAAAGAACACTTAAAAAGAATCTAAACAACCTCTGTTCTCTTTCGTTCCTTCAACAAAAGAGCTCCAAGTTCCTTAAATCTTGGTTTATTTATGCTGCCATCCAAAGAACCTACGAATGCTCTTCCATTTTGCAGGCTATTAAAATTAAACATTCCTCTGTCAGATCCTCAATCTGATTTTACCTGCGCAGTCAATTTTTCTTCCAGAATTTAGATGTCTTGAATTCTGGTATTATATTACAAAATAAAATTCCTAGTGTAGGAGTACCATCTAGCTTTGGTATGCTATATTTGTTAAATTTTCTGATTAAATAATGAATCAATAAATGAAACCATTACTGAAGGAAACATTGTTGTGCCTGTTCTCTAGATTCCACTATTCTCACTTCAACCTCTACACCTTTGCCTGTGCTAATCTTGTACCTGGCATGCACACTTTCTTCTTCTACATCAGTGGTTGTTGTGTGCGCTAGAATCAACTGAGAGCTTGTCAAAACAAAGATTTCTTGTCTTCACCCCAGAGTTCCAAGGTCGGACCCAAGAACCTGCATTTCGAACAAGTTCTCCAGCAATGTGAATGACACTGGTCTGGGGACCACCTATGAGAACACTTACCTAGAGCTCAGGTAACTTCTAAGACATACCTTGTATCTCACATTTTTGGGGGGGCGGGGGTGATGTTCTCTCTTATGATTTGAATCTGTATTGTTCTCTACCACTTATAAGTCCTTTTCTTCAGTTTTTTTATACTTTTAGCAACTTATCACACATGAGTCTGTTATCCAATAACTTGATGCTTGCACATCCTAACCCCAACCATGCTGAACTTCTCACTTCTCCTTGAAAAGACCATGAATAATTGTGACTTCATGTTATTTCCTTTCCCTAAGCTTACCTTTAATCCTTTTCAACTTGGTAAACTCTGAGACCTAGTTCTAGTGTCCCCTCTTTTGTAAAGTCTTCTTTGAATTTCTTGGTAATTACCACTTGTACCCCATTTCTTTGCTCTCATGGATCACTGAACTTAATCAATACCATTGAAAGTATCTGTATATGTTTATTCTGAACTCCTAAGAGACTGGAAGCAGATCATATTTATTGTGTAATCCCTAGTACCAAGCACAATACCTAACTAAAGGCATTTTTTGAAAGAGTACCAATTTTGGGTAACATAAGGTGTGATATGAAAGCAAACACAATCAATAAAACAACAAAACAACCAAACAACAAGAGCAAAAAAGAGTGTACTATAGATATAACTTCCCCACTGAATTGCCATGTCCAATATTGAAAAATCAGTTAGTAATCTAGGTGGACCCTCTTATTAAGGCAAAATTCCAGATTCTATTAATAATTTAGGCTGAAGACATGGGAACATCCTGAGTGCTCATCAACAGATGATTGGTTTAAGATGTGGTATATATATATATCTATATATATAATGGAATGTTACTCAGCCATAAAAATGAATGAAATATTGCCATTTGCAGCAACATGGATGGACATAGAGATTATCATACTAAGTGAAGTAAGTCAGACAGAGAAAGCAAATGTTATATGATATCACTTGTATTTGCAGCAACATGGATGGGCCTAGAGATTATCAATACTAAGTGAAGTAAGTCAGACAGAGAAAGCAAATGTTATATGATATCACTTGTATGTGGAATCTAAAAAAATAAAACAAATGAATCAATATAGAAAACAGAAACAGATTCACAGACAGAAAACAACCTTATGGTTACCAGTGGAGAAAGGGAGGGAGAGAGGGATAAATAAGGAGTATGGGATTAACGGATACAAACTACTATACATAAAACAGATAAGCAACAAGGACTTACTATATAACACAGGAAACTATATTCAATATCTTGTAATAGCCTATAATGGAAAATAATATGAAAAAATGTATATATATATATATATAACTGGATCACTTTGCTGTACACCTGAAACTAACACAATATTGTAAATCAACTATATGTCAGTAAAAAGAAAATAATTTAGACTAAAAGCATGCCAAATAACAGAATGATATATTTATTTTTGTTTCTAAGTACTGAGCAGAAAGGCTAGGTAAGAAGAAATGAGAAATATCTCCACTTAGTCTAAATTAAACTACCTAGATGAAAATTAGAGGAGGAAGTGAGGAAATATTTAAATTTGCTGGTATATTATAACTGTGTGCAAAAAAAAAAAAGCATCTCTAACATCATACCTCTGCAAAATATTCTAACAACCTATATGGTAAAATAATATGAAAAAATGTATATATATATATATATATAACTGGATCACTTTGCTGTACACCTGAAACTAACACAATATTGTAAATCAACTATATGTCAGTAAAAAGAAAATAATTTAGACTAAAAGCATGCCAAATAACAGAATGATATATTTATTTTTGTTTCTAAGTACTGAGCAGAAAGGCTAGGTAAGAAGAAATGAGAAATATCTCCACTTAGTCTAAATTAAACTACCTAGATGAAAATTAGAGGAGGAAGTGAGGAAATATTTAAATTTGCTGGTATATTATAACTGTGTGCAAAAAAAAAAAAGCATCTCTAACATCATACAAAGTGAGAAATTTCTGAAATGAGTTCCCATGACCTCTTATTAACCATTTCCACCTTTAATGTGCTTCTTCCCAAAGATGTGATTCTTTTCCTCAAATCTCTTGGATGCTTTATTACACGTGACTTCAGGATCAAGCCATCTTGGTGAGCTCACTTTGGACATGAACTTCTTCCTTTATTTTTGGTTTAAAATATAAACCACCCGTAACCTCAATGATATTTTGTACAGGATGGTTACATTTAGATCTGGTGATCAAAATGTACCTTAAAGAGTCAAGGAGAGAAAGTTTAGAGCTGCTAGGTTAGAGGAGGTCCATTTGAGGAAGGAATCATTTTGACAGCTGACATTACAGCTTCTAATAAAATTGACCAACTTGTGGAAGTTTTGTTTCTGCTGTTATAGCTGCTTCTGTCAGGAAAAGGGATCTGGAGAGTGTTTTAGAAAGCATGCTTGTGATAATTCAAATGATAAAGTATCTTATATAACTATGACATTTATATCTTCACATTGATGTAGGCAAATTATCTGGAATTTGTAATATTGCGTGTATTGCCTTTATTAACATATCAGTGGAGACCTCTAATTTTCCTTACTGTCGATTCATGAGCTTTTTTGAAGTTCAGTATTCTTAAAGCTATGCTGGTGTGGGCAGGCCACTTTTGCTGATATGAAAACCAAGCAGGGAGAGACTGAGTTTCCCAAAAATAAATACAGTTAACGTGAAGCTACAGAGTTAAAGGATGTAGAAGGTTAAAAGAAGTTCAGCTTTGGCAAAGTAAATTTACTCAGCATAAGTAGCTGAATTCCTGAAGTGGAACCATTCACTTTGAGATAAGTGTTATATTTATGGTACAACATCTTCACAGTGATGTATATATTACTCTTGTGTATGCTCAGAGACACACGACTGTGAAATAAAAGGAATAGAATTTAATAGGTCAATTTATTGGTTAACTTCGGTAAAAGTCTCGGCTGAAGTTGTCGGTTGAGATCATTTTGTCTTGTGGATAGGTTTGTGTGTGGTTTAATGTGTCCCCCTTTCCAGATAATTAAGAATTAAAGAAGCTTCCCGGGTGGCGCGGTGGTTGGGAGTCCACCTGCTGATGCAGGGGACACAGGTTCGTGCCCAGGTCCGGGAAGATCCCACATGCCGCGGAGCGGCTGGGCCCGTGAGCCATGGCCGCTGAGCCTGCGCGTCCGGAG
>NC_041217.1:123311538-123334679 GCF_002837175.3 Physeter macrocephalus
CCGGAGCCTGTGCTCCGCAACGGGAGAGGCCACAAAGGTGAGAGGCCTGCGTACAGCAAAAAAAAAAAAAAAAAAAAAAAAAAAAAAAGAATTAAAGTTTCTAATTTTTATCTGTCCTTCTGATGAACTAGGGTAATAAAATTCTGTTCTTAAGTCACAGAGACAAGTATGGGTCACTTACTAGACATAATAAGACCCTGAAAGAGAGCCAAAAAAGATTTTTTTCCACCCTAATTTTCAGTCTGAAGTGAATTATATCCTGTGATAAAGTAGTATAGCTACATAATGTTGGGTAAATTTATAAATATTTCTGAGCCTCAGTTTTCTCCTCTGTAGTAAGGTGGTAATTCTACTTGGTCTGTAGGATGTCAAGAGAATTACATGAGAATATAGGTGAAGAGATTAGCAACAGGATGGCATGCCAAAGTTTTCAATAAATTGAGCTATTATTATCATTGTAAGAACAATGAGATCTTTGAAGATTTTATTCTCAGTCACTAGATCCATTCTCTTCTTCCATGTGGTTATTGATTTCAGTGCTTAGAGCATCCTTTAACTTCTCAGTCAACTACCATGAAAGAGACTATGTCAAGACTGCTTGCAGTATGGTCACCATCTGTGGGGATATGGCAGTAAATCAAAAAGTTAATGCTTCCCTAACTTCTGAGTTAAAAAACTACCATTACCCCTTCCAAAGTCATTATTTCCAGTGATACCTAAGCACTGGAAGTAAAAGAGTACAGTGAATTTAGCTATTAAAACTGGATGATTGTAACTGTTCTCACTCCCATTGTTTGCTCAAGGACCAGATCATTGCCCACAGATGAACCAAGTAAAGGGTCTTTGCTTCTCCAGTTATCATTCTCTTCTTTCATGTTCCCAGCACCTGTTTATTTGGCACCTGCTATGTGCTGCGTCCCAGCAAATAAAAATGAGTCTGAGATCATCTTTGCCCTGAAAAAAAATCAAAACACACTGCATTGTTTGATAATGTATATTTGGGGAAAAATTGCAAATATGTAAATTTATATTGGCAAACATCAAGGAGAAACTGTTTTCCAAAACACAATACTATGTGGGAAAAAAGATAATTGAAGAAGGCATGATTTTTTTCTAACAGGCTAGATGACAGGGTAGATGCAATTAAAATCCAGGAAAGTTAGTGATAGCCACAAGCAAAGAATTAATAAAGTGTGATGTGAACTCAGAGAAGACAGAATTTATTCCTATCTTAGATGAATCTGCAAGGTTTCACAGTTCCTTCGAAACTGATGTGGGTCTTGAGAAATGAGAAGAAATTTATTCACTCATCTATCAAGCATTTGTCAAACCATTCAGTTTCTTTATCAAACCATTTCTAAGCATCAGGCACTATGGCAAGTAACTGAGTTACAGAGAAGCTATAGCTTTGCCCTTCAGGAGCTAACAGTCTAGTCATGGAAGAGACAGACATGTAAAAAATGATTAGACTATAATAGATTTATAATATTAAAATACAATTAATATATTATGTCATACTGATATAATATAATATAATATAATAATGTAATGTAATGTAATTTCTGAAGGAATTCCTGATTCTACCTTGGGTCTTCAATCACGTGTATGTGTGTGTGTGTGTGTGTGTGTGTGTGTGTGTCTGTGTGTGTGTGTCTGTGTGTATTTGTGTATGGAACGGGAATCACGAAAATCTTCCTAGAGAAGACATTTGAGCTAAGTCTTGAAGAAGAGAACTTCCGAAAGCTGCCCAGTGGGTTGGAGACACAGGAGCATTCCAAGTGAAGAAGGAAGGAAACTGAATATTCTTAGGAAACTGCAAAAAAGGGAGTGTCAGGAGTATAGTGTAAGGAGATGGGGAATGAGATCTGGGAGTGGGAATGAGAGTGTGAATTATGATGTAGACATGACGGAGAAGAAGCTAAAGCTCGGGTAAGGGCCAGACCATAGAAAGCTTTGTTCTAAGCACAGGGAGTCACTGAGATGGCTGCTGGGAGTCTGAGCCTGCCATGGAGGAGTCTGGGTCAACCCGATGCATCTAGTTCACCTCTGCCACCCCTCACCCACTCCCAGCCAGCTACGTTGAAATATATACCCTCAAATTCAGGAGCCATAAATCAGAACCTATTGGTATTATTTGAAAAACCTTGGGAACATGAAATAACACTTTATTTAGTTTGGAATTCTTAGCTTCATCTTTGGATACAGATGTAATTTAGGTCTGAAAATCAAGAGACATAAAACAGTCCTGTATAGGTGCATACATTTTTTTAAACTGATAAGAGATTTTTTATTTTTCGAGTAATAGTTCAGGAGTGGTTTCTTCCATCTTGAATCGCTTAGAATCTTTACTTCCTTTGTTCTTGGAACATTAACATCTTCATATTTCATTTACTCATTCAGTTCACTAGTCTCCCCTACTGGTAGAAGTATTATTGCAAGTACTTTTAATTCTTTTTCTACTGGAGTTTTTGAAGATCAAATAAAGCCTTGGAAATAACTGCAAGTTGAAAGTATTATTTATTTCTCCATCTAGTTACCAGTAACTTGAGCAGCAGAGATAAGAGCCTTTCCTTGTGAACTTCTGGGAATTTAGTAAAGGATTATCTTTCCACCTATTTCCCAGTCCACCACTCTGATATAAACACCACTCAGAGAAACTTGGTTTAGGGTGAAAGCAATGTCATTTTGTACAGAGTGATGTGTGTCACAAAGTATTTGATTAACTAGGGTAGCCAAAGACAAAGTTAATTATTTGGTGAATATTTTACTAGGTTTTTCAGTTATTACCCATTTTACTTTTAATTACTTTTCCCGCTATTCTCCATCTGATGTTATGTAAAACATCTACATATCAACACATAAAATCATATTTTATCAGAAACCTATAGATGACCTCATTTTATAAAATCATGTTGTTTGCTGTAAGAAAGAAAATTTTCAGAAAAAGCACCATGCTTCTTTAAAAACCCACATCAGGATGTGACAGCAGGATGATAGACAAGAACTACACAGCTTTTACAGTTTGAAGATAAATGGGAAAAATGCCTCTGAGAGTAGATTTCATGAAAAGTATGGAATCAAAGCACTACTGTGTCTGTTAGTCTTTACTGCTACTTTATTTCATAAATTCGGATTAGTCATTAAAAATGTCAAAGGAGTCATATGTTTTCCACAACAGAACAGAACAGAACATTATACACAAGGCCAATTTACAAAGCTCCAGTTTGCAGGTTTACTGAGGAATGGAGTTCTGAAAAATCTGTGTTCTGGGGACTTTCTCAGTTCAAAGCAACTAGCAGGAATTTTGCTTAAATCAAATCTTAGAATTGAACTCCCTAGTTTCTAGGTTGTCACTGTGTGTGTTAAAAGAAATACAGTATCTGTAAATTCCTAAGGTGAAACAACAGGCCAATGAAGTAATATGAATTTCTAAACTTTTCTACTGAGTAGCTGCTTTTTCATTATAATTAATACAAGTTCATTCTAATAGTAGCAAGCCAAGCAATACAGAAGCATATGAAGATAAATATTATAGTTTCTCCTGCTTCCCTTCCTTCCTTCCTTAAAACCACAAGTGTCTTGTATATGTTCCTCCATATCTTTTAAGACACATCTTATACATTAGGAATCAAAGTTAGATATTTTTAACATGGACAACATGATCTACAATTTGGAATTTCTATATAATGCAGTGGTTTTCAATCATTTTTACAACAAACAATTCTTTTTTTCCAAATTAAATCTTTCATGAAAATTAGGGTACTTCCATGCTTAAAGGTTGATCTCAGCTTGAATGTCATTTCCCCTGGGAAGTCATTTTTATCCCATAAACTAGATTCATAACAAATTCTTGAGGGATTTTTTGGGGAGTTTAATGCTGTAGGTTCCTTGAGGCAGAGTGAGTTAACTATCATTCTATTATTAGCAGTCTTGTGACATAATAGGGACTATTTGTAGTCCCTATTACATAATATATATACAGATAAAGGTACAGATATAGATGAATGAGTTTCTTTACTATCAACAGAAAATATTCTTAAGCACTATAACAGCAGAACCTCATATAGTGCCTGGGAGATATAAAGTTGCCCAGTATTTGTGGAATGAAGAATAATATTTCTCTAAACATTTCAAGTAGTTATAGCATTCTCTGGTGCACAATTTGAAAATCATTAGCTTAGTGGATAGGGCTCCCACAAAGTAGTAAGATATCTGGTTTACAGATTTAAGTTTTGCATAGCCTCTCTCTGTTTCAGTAGCAATTTCTATTTCACTTGACTTATCTGGAGGCACTTGACATCATCGGCCACTTGGCTTTCCCATTCTTTCCTGGTTCTCCTCTACACCCCAGAAAATTTCTCCTCAGTGTCCTTTGTGGGGGATGATCTCTAGGAATCCAGTATAGCTCTCTTCACCTTTTTATTTGACATGCTCTTTTTTACATGATCTTACTTACTTTTGTGGTCTTAGTTACTGGTGTGTTGGTAGCTTCTTATTTCCAAAGCTCACCATTCTCCTGAGTTCCAGAAAGGATTTCTAACTGCTGCCAGAGAACCCCCTTTTTATGTTATTTAGATGTTTCAAACTCTCAGGTATATAATGCTATCTTTTCTGTCATCATTCTCCATAATCATGTGGGTTTTTTTTTTCCCTTTTCTCTGTCTTGGTTTATGACATTTGTTGTTGAATCTAGGAAACTGACTAATTTTAAATGACTGTCATATCCTTTACGTATCACCAATTCTTGTTAGTTCTACCTGTTAAATAGCTCTCAAACCAGCCTCACAAAATTTGTTTCCAAAGCCACTGTGTTGAGCCAGAACCTCAAGATCTCTCAAATGAATTGTCCATCCTCTACAATGCTCATAAAATATGTTTTTTAAAACAATCAGGGGACTTCCCTGGCGGTCCAGTGGTTTGGGACTCCGTGCTTCCAATGCAGGGGGTGAGGGTTTGATCCCTGTGGAGGGAACTAAGATCCCACACACTGCACGGCATGGACAAAAAATTATTACATAAATACACATTAAAAATAAATAAATAAATACAATCCATCCATTTAAAAAAAGCTTTAACAAAATCAGGAATATGAACATTAATTCCTCTACTTGAAAAATGTCAGTGACTCCCGTTGCCTAATTTTGTAGTCTCTGTGTAACCCCAGGGGATACAGTTAGGTTCAGGAAGAAAATATTGGGACTTCTCTTTATATTCATTCATTCATATATATATATTGATGGATATTTGGATTCTTTCCAAGTTTAGCTAATATGGACAAGTCCACTATGGATAATATTGTATATTCTCTTGGTGCACATGTAAAACTTTCAGGGATATACTTGGCAGTGGAATTGTTGTATTATAGAATAGGCAAATGTCTAAAACATAATACATTAACAGTTATACAGGCATATACTTTATTTTAAAATGTATTAAAGATATATTAAGAGTGAGTCCCCAAAACATTTTTTTTCTGAATAAGAGTATGTGATCAAAAATGCACTGGTTTATAGAATAAAAACTCCCAGACCTAGCTCCAAATTCCCTTTCGTTTCCATTTTTCCAAAATAAGCCTGTTTGGCTCTTGCTGCTACAAGCTTTCACTGCATGTATCACCATAATAGTATTTATCAGGTTGAGTAGCTGTTGTTTATTTCTTGTCCATCTCCTCACCTAGACTTAATGGTCAAGGGCAGAATTCTGGTCAGAATTCTAGTCTCATTCATTTTTGTATCTCTAGTACCTGGCAGTGGTAGCACATGGTAAGCACAAATTTAAATATTTATTGAATGAATGAACTAAGGTAAATGGTAGGAATACCATTTTATATAGCTGAAAAATGAAGTATCACAAGAAAATCCTGTATACTCTGGGAAAAAAGCATTATATAAATTTAAGCATTAGTGCTTTATGATAGAATTTGATCTATGGTGTTCTGTAGCCTGAATATCAAAATGTGTGTTTTAGTTTAGAATTAATCAAGAAAGCCAACACTCTATTTGCTCTTTATCTTCACCTTAGATGCACTAGCACCGTAGCAGAGCAGTGGAAAATTCTCTTCAGTCTCTAACTTATGTTCTCTTTATCAATGTTCTTAGAAGAAGAAGGTTATGTTAGAACAGAAAGATAACTGGGCTAGGAATCAGACAGACCAATATTTGTCTCAGTTTTGTATTTGTGATTTTACACAAATCGCTCAGTTTCTTTGACAATCGTATAGTAATTTAAAAGAGCTATTGCTTATTAGCATGTGTCAGGCAGAGTGATATGCACCTTCCATGAATCATCTCACTTATTAATAAGCATAAATGTTACCCCATTTTACAGAAGGAGTAAATGAGGATCAGAGAGATTATACAACTTCCTCCAGGTCCTAAGACACAAGTCACAAGTCACTTATCGAGTTTCTTTCCCGGAGTTTTAAAAGAATCAAATGAGGTAATCTATGTGAGAACATTTTAGAGTTTTTAACACTTTTTCCATTCAACAAATATTTATTTAGTACTTAGCACATACATTGTTCTGTACACACACACACACACACACACACACACACACACCCCAAAGAATATGAATTATATAGTCAGCAGTTGGAGGGTCTCGAAATCTTGTACAGGAGATACAAAAATCTATAAATGACAGTAACACAGTAGTGACTACTTTTTCCTTGGGATGAAGATCAGGGAAAACCTCACAAAAGAGATGCCATTGAAGTCTAATATGTTAAGAGATGATTGAGATTTCTAGGTAGATGCTGTGTTAAAGGACATACGAAGAAGGAAAGAGCAAGACCAAAGACAAAGGAGGTAAAACACATGCTATCTAGGAATAATAAGTTCATCATCGTGGCAGAAATACAGGATGTGGGGCAGCACGTAGCAGGAGATAAAGCCAGAAAGAAGGGTAAGTTAGAGCCGGAATATAAAGAATTTGGAGTTTGGATTATTGTATTGAGCTAATGGGTATCACAGAAACATTTAACTAGGCAAGTACTATGATGTTGACAATAAGAATATCAATAATAATAATAATTTTTATAACAATAATAATAGATAATATTTACTGAACACTTAAAATGTGCCAATAACTACATTAATGCATGGCTGTTTAACTTAATCTTCACAGTTACCCCATGAGATAGGTATCATTTTTCACTCCATACTCTATGCTCTTAGCCTCATTCCCATACTGCCACAATAGCGGTGACTCCAGAATGTCAGCACAGTAAGAAATGAGGTGAGACAATCCTACCAATAGGGATGAGAGGCTAGGAGATCAGCTGGGTTTTTTTTTTTTTTTTTGCTTTGTTTTGTTTTCTGAATTTGTATTTACATAGCAAACACATTATTACTTCTTAATTTATTTAGGATGGCTTGAGAGGACTCTGGTAGAGATAAGGAGGTTACAGCCTTCCTTTCCAAAGCTTTCTCAAGGTGTCAGCACTGGGGAGCAATTTGGAAGAAGAGGGTAGATTTACAGGGCATCGTTACCAATTGTTAGTACCTGCAGCAGCTCAACAAAGCTGATGGAGGACACCAAAGGCAATGAAGTGGTAATAATAACATGGTTGGCCCTAACACAGCAAGCTTTCAAGCATGGACAAGCTTATTTATATGTGTGCCCTCATGTCGTGAAATCACTGCTGACTACAGCTTTGCAGGAGAACAGAAACAGGATGAAATTAGTCATGCCTTTCTCACATGCACAAGGAGTCAGCAGGTAGTTTTAACTCCTGACATTTTACTGCTATGCCAAAGCAAACTACACTTTATGGGCAAATCAGCCCTTGTTTTAGGTAGAAAAATATTCTGCCACTGAGAAACTATGCATTACATATGCACTACAGGGATACTGGGTGTGAGTTTGTTCTGTTGGAATTTCTAGCCTTACAGCCCCCCTTCTTTCTCCACATTGGGGGTACAAGCTGTACTGGGCCCTCTAGTTAATGAATGTGCTTTTTGAAAGGTATTTGTTGTTCATCAGAGACCCAGAAACTACCTCAAGGAACACCCTTCTATGTCCAAATATTTACATGGCTGGGGAAGAATCTAGACATTTGGACAATAACTTGAACTTAAAAACTAGGCTCATTCTATTGCTTGGTCTGCACACATACTGGTTGTTAGTAAGATACTAGTTGGAATAAATGATGATCCAGATTTGTTAGCAAGGAAATGATGCTCTGTGGGTGGGCAGCACACTGAGTGCCTGTGTAAACACACACTCATGACACCTCCTCCTTTGTACATTCAGAGATGCTTCCATGTTTTTCTGGGTATATTCCTATCTGCTACAAGACCGTAAGCTCCCTGAGGGCAAAAACTTTCTATTTTGTTAATTGCTGGTACTTAGAATAGTACTTAGGACATAATATGTTCCTAGTAAATCTCTTTCGCTCATTATTCAAAGAAATATTGAGCATAGTACTTAGGACATAATAGGTTCCTAGTAAATCTCTTTCGCTCATTATTCAAAGAAATATTGAGCATTTATCATGTTTATTTACAATTTAAATGAAAAAGTGAATGAGTGTATGAATAAAAAAATAAATGGAGGACTTTAATAATCATAGCAATGTATGTAAATAAACTTTACCAGCTTCAGGAAGAGTCTTATCTATAGCCAGTTTATTCATAAGAGTCAGCTTATATAGAATATGTGTAGCGTCAACAATATACAAAAGTTGTCAGGATTCTTGATTTTTCCTTTAGTGCTTCTTGTCCTTCGACATCTGACCACATTTAACGGTCAGTAATAAAATACGACCAACAGCTGCCAAAGTCAGTATTCCTGCTTCAAAAGGGAGAACAGAAGCTAACATTTACTTTGTTACAGGATGTGCTACATTCTTTCACAAGTTATTTCATTTAATTCTTAAAATAACAATCTGAAATGGTGATATTATCCCTATTTTATATCCATGAAGAAAATAATTCATGCTTCTATTCAGACACAGAAGCAGCATTCTTTTTCTTTTCCTATATAATTATTTTTTCATATATGTGTCTTCCCCTCTTGACTAGGGTTGTTGAAAAATGCTTTCTTAACCGAGAACAATCTCAATCCTTATCTTTGTATCTATATCCAAAATTCCCATATTACTTATATTTTGGGCTATGGACATCGATATTATATGTCCACGTGCAAACATAATCTGGGGGAGAAACAAAGTAAACCATAATTAATCATTAACACCTTGGTTCAATTTTGTTTCTATGAAATTTCTTTTAGCATGTAGACCCTAAGAAAGTGAAAGCCTGGTCAAAATTATTTTGAAGACCTGCCCAGTCACAGTGAGACTTTGAAAGGCAGTCTGAGCAGCTAAATTACAGAAAGGGTAGGAATCTGCCAGTCCCCCATTTTCTTAAGCCCACTGAGAAGACTGTCACTCAAAACATGAAATTAACCAAAAGGCTGGAAAGGCATGGATGACGAGCTTGGTGTGGAGTAGAAAAATGGATCCTCAACCTCTAAAATTTCTCCAGAGACTCTTAGTCTGTTTCCTGAACATTCACTTTGCATTGTCACTCATATTCTTTTGAAAAACTCATGGTAGTTTCTACAGACAACAAAGAAATAGAAACAATTGTCAAGATTAATCAGGCTCCCAACTCTTAGCCCCAGAATTTGCCACAATCGATAGAGCCTCTGTAGAGGGCAAGGAAGTCACTGTGAGCCAGCCCTGCCCCAGTAAGACCTATGGCTCCTTCCTCTTTCATGAAGACACTTATCACCTTAGGCTGGTGGGACATAAAACTTGGTAAGATGTTTAATGATGGCTCTGTGCCTGTGATCAATGGGAGCTCACCCTAATCCTCTATGACTCTTTTTCTTGGACACTATAGACGGAACATTCCCTGGCTTCTAATTATTTTCCTCTCTACTGTACAGAGTATAATATAATATTTCCAATAAACTCAGATTCAGTAGGCAATAGCCATAGCCTATGTTCATTTTCTTTTGTACCCCAGATATAGTAAAACTCAAAATGAAAAATAAATAAATAAATAAAGGCATTTTTCAATAGAAGCAGAAATTAAAAATGCCTATTTAACAGCCTGAATTTTAGTCCCCATGAATGATATGCTGGCTGAATGGTTTGCTGCCTTAATTAAAACGATATCTAGCCATTTAAATACGTACAATCAGACATACCAGAGAGGTGTTTTAAATCTAAATGCATTCTACCTGGGTAAATATGCTCTGGAAGATATGTTTTCCACTCTCTTTGTTTACTGACCAGCTGTGTTTCCAGATTTCTCAGCTCCCCTCAGGTTACTGGAAGCAAAAGGTATTTTGTGATGGGTTCTGAGAATTAGAAAAAAAAAAATCAAGGAATGGACTCTTGATCACATGAGCCAAAAGACCATCACCTAAATGTACTGACTAGTGAAATTTCCTTTTAGTAAAGGGAAGAATCATCTGGCAAAATTACTTCTTTGTCCCCATTTCAGAATTCAGGACCTCTTTGGTTTGGGTTAGTTCCCTGCAGACAAATTGCAGGGCAGAGTTGAGTCTCTGGGTCAAACTATCAGAGAAATAAATTTCTATGGCTCTAGCAGGAGTCGGGGAACGGGGAGAAGGATGTAGAACCCAGGCTTTACAGATGGCCTGCTTGAACAGAATGCAGTGTCATTCCAAATGAGCCCAGGGCACTGTCCCTGGCTCTGTGCTGTTTGTGATTCTACTTCTTACTGGAAACCAGAGCTTCAGTTTGTACCTCTGAATAAGTGTCTAAGAAACTATGCCTATTTCACCAATATGGATATTTTAGGCTTAAATGTAATTGCAAATTGTTTTAATTCTTTGCTTCACTTTGCTTGGGCATTTGTATCCCATGTATGTGGTATGTAGGGAGTTCTACCTACATATTAGCTATCATCATTTGCTGTGGGAACTTCAATATGAAGTATAACACAGATTGGAAGCCTATTTGTTCACGTTCAAAACCTGACCATAGAATCAGCATGCTAGTGCTGTCAGAAGCCACAGTATAGTTTATTCTAATGGTTTCCCATTCTTGATGAGAAGAGAGAGGCCCAGAGTTTTGAAGGGACTTGCCCAAAACTATACCTAGACTTTAAGTACAACCAGCTCTGGGGCTGAGACTTCTGATGCCTAGTTCCTGTGACTCAGATACAGAATGATCATTGCTTAATCAAAGTACTCGAGATGTTCTAGAGAAAAGGTAAATTTTTGTTTGGGAACAAAGTGAACATCTTCCAAATTTGAATTCTGACAGAAATTGGTGAGATGAACAATTATATTAGAGGCTCTTAATAATTGCTAACACGTTTGGGGACTCAATAACTGTTAAGTTTGTTCTGACTTTCAGAGATTGTTAACAAGTTGGCAGAAGATAATCAGGCTCTCCAAACTATCTAAATGGATACAATTTGAGCCCATATTCTCTGTTTTTAACCAGTATACTAGATTTGTATCCTCATCACTTCCTTCTTGGTTATTTTATAAGAATAATCATCTATTTTAAGGTTTTTATAATTCTTAACCAGGATACTTCCTTTCCAAACTCTCCATTCATTCATTTGTTCATTAAATCATTTATTCAACATGCACATAGACATTATCACATGCCAGGACACAAAGATGTATAAGACAGTTTCTCTTCTCAGAGTTCAAAGCCCAGGAAGGGGAACATAGATTGTAACAGAAAATGACAATTCAAAAATCTGAGATTGAAGTTGATATACACATGAGAATCATCTGCACAGTTCTGTGATTTTCTCTAGTAAGGTAGATTACAGTGTGCTTTTATGTAAATGCTCCTTACACTAAGCTTGTGAAGTAGGCAGAATAAACAGAGGTCCCAAAGAAGTTAAAATGTTATCAGTAAATCTCAGAGACCAGATCCGTCCTGTTCCCCCTGTAACTTGTGCACAAATTCCTGGCATACACAGGGAGCTCAATAAATATTTTTTGACTGAAAGACTGAACATAGCCAGTTAATATGAAACTGAGCTTTAAACTCAGGTGTCCAAATCTTGAGACCAGTGTTTATTCTGTTGGATCCATATTCAGTGTCAGCTGTGACCATTCTCTCTCTTTGCTCCTCAGAGCAATGGTTCTCATCTACCTTGAGTCCCATCTACTTGAGATAAAGCATTCCAATTAATTAATGCTTCTGAAGCTACTGCCCAATATATTAACAAACTTAACAATGGTATCAGTTGAGGCAGAAGATGACTGTTTCTCTAGGTATTGCACCTCAGTTGAGTAGCTAATTTTTATCAGAGGGTCCATCAGATCACATCAGAGAGGTGATTAAACTGCTCCCTTGCAGAATGCCAGCCTTGGGAATTCTGTGGCAAGTTTATGAGAATAGTGCAGAGCCAGAGATATGACATTTTCTAATGACGAATGACTATATTTGTTTCTGAAATGCCCATATTCTTCATCATTAAATGATGGACATTATAAAACTAGGGTTATGATGATGTCAATTATGACAATAATGAAGTTAATAATAAAAAGAAAAATGGGTACCATTTATTTAGATCCAACTATGTTCCAGCAATGTGCCAAATGATTTGTACATGTTATCTTAAACAAATCCTAACAATTCCACGACATTGATAATATCAATTCCAGTTTGCAGGTAATGGAGGCACATTGTCTTTCATTAAATCCAAATATTCAATAAGTACAATTTATTCTTAAAAGATTGTGTTTTTCTTTCTTTTACTTACAGCCACATTTATCTATTTCTCTTTCCACACACACATAATATTAGATAAAGTACAAGTGTATCACCTGTAACAAAGGGCAAACCAGCAGCTGGTTAAACAAAACATTCAACACCATGGAATACTTCTCAATTTATTCTATGAAGCTGGCATTATTCTGACACCAAAACCAGAAAAAGACATTACAAGAAAACAAACTGTAGTCCAATATCTTTAAGGAACACAGACACAAAAATTATTTTACAAGTGTTAAGCAAATCCAATGACATAAAAAATCATAACACATCATGACTAAGTGCAGTTGTCCTAGAAAAGCCAGGTGGCTTAACATTCAAAGATCGATATAGTTCATATCAAAGGACTAAAGAAGAATAACCATATGATTATCTCAATTCATGCAGAAAAAACCTTTGAAAAAAAGCTAACATTCAATCCTGATTAAATCTCTCAACAAACCTGAGGTTAAAGGTAACTTCCTTAATCTGTTAAATGGCATCAATGAAATTCTGTAGCTTAATATCATACTTAGTATTTAAAAACTGAACGCTTTCCTCCCAAGATAGAGAATGAGACAAATATGTCTATTCTGTATTTCACATTGTACTGGAGACCCAGCCAGGGAAATAAGGCAAGAACAAGGAATAAAAGAAATATGGATCAGAAATAAAGAAATAAAACTTTCGAGTTGAATAAATCATATTCTCTTCCCCCCCCAAAAAGAAATTAAAATTTTTTTAAAAAAATTTAAAAAAAGAAATTAAATTTTCCTTATTCATAGATGACTTCATTGTCTATGTAGAAAATCCTAAAGAATTTTTAATAAGCTATTGAAACTAACCAGTGAGTTTAGCAAGATTATGGGATACAATGTTAAATTTTGAAAATAAATAACATTTTTGTACACTAGCAATGAACAATAAAAAATGGAAATTAAAAGACAATACAACTTACAATATCATCAAAAATATGAAATAGGGATAAAGTTGATAAAATATGCACAAAGTTGTACACTGAAAACTCTAAAACATTGTTGAGAGAAATTTTAAAAGATCTAAACAAACAGAGAGATATATTGTGTTCACAGAAGACTCAATATTGTTAAGATGACAATACTTTCCAAATTTACCTATACATTCAAGGCAATTCCAATCAAAATTTCAGCAGGTAGTTTCTATAAGATGATAAACTGATCATAAAATTTGTAAGAAAAATGCCAAGAATAGCCAGAAAAACTTTGAAAAAGAAGCAAAATTGGAGAATTTATACTACATGATTTCAAAACTTATTATAAAGCTAAAGTAATCAGAGTATGATATTGACATAAGGAAAAACATAGATCAGTGGAACAGAATAGGAATTCAGAAATGGTCCTACACATATATAATCAGTTGATTGTTTTTTACAAAGGTGCCAAAGCAATTCAATGGTGAAAATAATCTTTTCAACAATGATGCTGGAACAATTAAATACCCATATGCAAAACAAAATAAAACAAAAATAAATGAAAACTCTCCACTCTTACCTCATACCATTTATAAAAATTAACTCAAAATGGGTCATAGACTTAAGTATTTAAGGGTTAAAACTATAAAACTGTAGGAGGAAACATAGCATAACATCTTGGTCACTCTGGGTTTGGCAAAGGTTTTTTAAAAATAGCACCCAAAAAGTTCATGCTATTAAATTTTAAAAATCCTTAAATTGCACTTACCAAAATTAATATCTTTCACTTTTCCAAAGACTCTGATAAATAAAAAGGTAAGTCGCAGCATGTGAGAAAAGATATGTGAACATATACCTGACAAAGTATTTGGGTCTATAATATACAAAAAACTCTTACAACTCAGTAAGAAGACTAACATTCTAATAAACAATGGCAAAAATTTTGAAAAAACACTTCACCCAAGAAGTTCTATGAATGGAAAATAAGCATCTGAAAAGATGTACAACCTTATTAGACATTAGGGAAATGAAAATTAACTACACACCCACTAGAACGGCTGAAATGAAGACTGATCATACTATATGTTGCTGAGGATGAGAAGCAACTAGAACTCTCTCTTTCACTATTGATGGAAATGGAAATTAGGACAACCACTTTGGAAAACAGTTTGGCAGTGTCTTAAAATGTTAACGCATACCATATGACCAGCTATTCTACTTCTAGTTATTTAACCAAGAGAAATAAAAGCATGTCTCGACCCAAGACTTGTACACAAATATTCATAGCAGCTTTGTTTGTAATAGCCCAAAGCTAAACTGGAAACAATTCACAAGTCCATAATGGATAAGCAAAGCAAATTGTGGCATATACATACAATAGAATACTACTAATAAAAAGAACAAACTATTGATATATGGAAAAGCATGGATAAGTCTCAAAATAATTACAAATGAAACAGCCAGGCAAAAAAATGCATACTTCATAATAATATTTGTACAAAATTCTAGAAAATGCAATCTACAGTGACAAAAAGAAGATTGCTGGTTGATTGGGGTTGGAGGTAGTCATGGAGGGATATGTTACAAAGGGGCACAAGGAAATTTTTGTGAGGGAAGTGTGTGTTCTGTTTCCTGATTGTATGGTTTCATGTGTGTATACATATGCCCCTAGTTATCAAATTATATACATAAATATGTGCAATTTGTTTTATGTTTATTATAGCTCAATGTAACTATAAAAATAAAAAATAAAAACAAAAAGAAGATAAAATAGAAGGCTTCTTCTCTCTCATGTTTCAGAGTGAGTGTAACTATGACATGGCTGATATGGTAGCTCTGTGGTATCTGGGACTCAGCCTCCTACAGTCTTCGTGCTCTGAAATTCTCTACATGAAGCTTTCATCTTGTGGTTTAAAATAGCTGTTCCAGCTCATTCCATTATATTCATATGATAGCCAGTGGGAAAGAGTGGAAAGTAGTGGAAGGCAAATCTTTTCTTTTAAGGGCATAAACTGGACTTTGAACACATACTTCTGCTAACATCCCATTGAACTGTGCTACATGACCACGACTTACCAAGGGAAGCCAGGAGATCTAGTCTTTAAACTGAGCTATCATGTACCTAGCTAAAACTCAGTTACCATTACTAAGAGGTAAGAGTTAGAAATCTCTACCCACCCACCCCTGCAAATATAAACATCTTATATGAAATTTCACTTGAACTAAAGCAATAAATAGGCTATTGGTTATGTTACAGCTTGTAAAGTTCACAGATCAGAAATATTCTGTTTCTTTTTTCTAAGGTGGAAAGAGCTAGGTACTACATTGAGGAAGAAAAGAATGGTCTCCTGGATTCTATAATCAGAGTTCAAAGCTGTGTTGGATGTTGAGGAGATGTGACAATTGCCTATGATTTTGTAGCATCTTGTAATTATGTTATCTTCTCAAAAACACCCAAAGTCACTAAAACTTCGAATTCTTTGATCTATGGCCAGCCAGGTCCACCAATATTTCTTTGAGTCTGCATAATGTGTTTATATCTCAATGAAACATTAGAGAAATGTTTGATGTTATTATCATCTATTTTCTGAGAAATGATTTTTTCCCATCATGATTGTGAATATTTAGGATTATGAAAGTACTAAAATTTTATAGCTCTGCTACAAAAATTAAGGGTCTCTTTTTCTTCCTGAAGATTCATTAATAGAAGATGAAGGCAATCTGCTGAAAGTGAGGAATAATAACTTAAACATTATTCATCTGGGGCCCTTTTATTCATTGTGGAATCAAAAACAAACAAATTTTTATTTCCACTTAAGCTATAATACTATTTTCCCTCTGAATTTCACAGAGTTTTATTTACTCTAACCTCATTTTAAACTTCGGATAAAATGGTCTTAAAAACTCAATTATACGGGATTCTATCTCCCTCTTTTCCCTCCTCGTTACAGTTTGGTCTGTTTCTGCCATTCTACATTTTTTGTCTTCCCCCAGTTTATTTTTTCTTCTCCTTTCATAGAACTCACACTTTCAAAGTACTTTGAATTCAAAGCTTAATACTAACCATTTTAAAGGAAAGAAGATTAGAATGAAGAGAAGAAAGATGTATCTATAAGTGTCATATGGGTACTACCAGCTTTCCAGAACTTAGGGAAAAAAACATTCTTTGAAGATAACCCTCTCCCTTGGTCCTGTGAGAGTATTTGATGTTATCAAAACATGTGCTCTAATTTTTGGTTTGGAAAACAAGAATCGTCACTGTAATTATGGAGAGGGAAATGTATAGATGAATATGACTCAGCATAAATGCCAGAAAACAGATATTTAAAAGGGAGTATAGTGAGTTACGAAAAGTTAGATACAAGTGTCTCTAATCTAGCTTGTTTGATTGTCTCTCTATAGTTCTACCAGTCTGATATTTTGTTCAGGTTAAGCACATTTGAGTTTCAATCTAGAATGATAAATTTTACACCTTTGACATCCTTGTTTTCATGGCTTTTGTGATAGCTAATTAGGATCCTACTGCCAGTACACTGTTCATGACATTTTTTAAAACCAGTGCTTGTTTGATTTGTTTCTTCTATTTTGTAAATGTCACCTCTTTGTGGGCATTCTCAGCAGAAGGGAAGGTTGAAGTATTTTTTTAAACAAAAAATTAGGTCTCTTGGTTTTTAGATCATTGTTTTTCCCTGGACAAAACAAACGTTCTGATGTTTTAAGGTACTTGTTTAAAGTCAGTAAAACACTTCCTGCCGTCATTCAGCCTCCTGGGTGTAACTGGTTGGACAGGAGGACATGTATTGGGGATGAGCTGACAGATCCCACAGCTGTGACCCTGTCAACCAGCAATGTGGCTTTATGTAGAACACAAGTGTCATTTAGGGTTTGGCAGCAGAAAAGGCAAATGAGTTCATTTAGAGCATGGGGATATTCTTTTGGACTAAAACTGCAGACCAGCAGTTTTCTAGAGAAGTGCTTTCCTTTCACTGTTTTCAGTTCCTTGCAATTTCAATAAAGTTGTGATCATGTTGAAATTGTTATTTATTAATGCTTATTGATAACAATAATAGGTAACAATTATTGAGTGCCTGCTAAAGTGCCAGGCAATATACTAATTTCTTTGCGTGAAATATCTCAAATGATCCTCACATTAATTCTATGAAGCTTGTACTACTGTAATGTGTGTTTACAGATGGGGACATTGAGCCCACAGTTGGTAAGTGGTGAAGTGCACACAGCAGTTCAGTCCTCTGATTCTTAATGGATACATTTCCTCATCAAACTCCCTGCAATAAGAGAGAATGAAGAAAACTAATGCTCCTTATAGGCACCCATCATTAACTTGAGATATATTCCTTTTCCTTCCTTGTAATACCCTATATGACACATATTCAAGGATATTTTTAAAAACCTACAATAAAAACATCCTTGTCAAGTAGCTATTGATAGGCCTGAATATTTTACTTCACTTGTGAGTTAATGTTTCTACAGATCATCTGATCTCAACCTCTTCCTAGCTTCATTTCCTGCCAACTCCACACGTCAAACTGTGTGCAGTTACCCCACATCCTGTGAGCTCTCACACTTCTGGACCTTCAAATATGCTTCTGCCAGGAGTGACCTTCTTCTGCGTTTAACCATCCATGAGGTTCTTCCCTGGGGCCTTCTGAGACTCCTCCAGGCAGAGTGAATTGCTCCTTCCTCTGATCCCAAGTCAATTCATATAAATCTTGATTACACAATATTTTCAGTATAGCTTTTTGAAAGAGTAATATATACTTATGTTAAATAATTAAAACAGTAAAAAATGGTTTACAATGTAAAGTATGTCTCCCTCTCATGCTTGACATACAGGCAGGCCTCTCTTAAGGCAGCAATTATTCCCATGATAGCTGCACACAGAAACATATGCACACATAGCTCTGGGTTTTGTGAGATTGGAAGCTTGTCTAAGAAGCACAGTGTTCTGAATCTTGCTTTCTTCTCTTGACAATATCTTAGACTTATTTCTATATTAGTATATAAGCCTTATTATTTTTAATAGCTCTAAATATTTTAATATGGCATACCATACTTTACTTACCCATCTTTTTATGAGGGACATTTTAACTGTTTCTAGCTCTTACAAACAATGCTGCAATGAGTACCCTTGCTTGTATGTTTATAAAGAAACCAAATGGATACAAGAATGGGACTTGAAGTCAGATTTCCAGGGTTTGAACCCTGGATCTGTACTAGTAGCTCTTTTAATCAAGTTATTTGACCTCTGTATGCTCCAATTTCCTCTTATGTAAATGGGGATTTAATAGTAATTTCATAGGATTTTTCTGAGGATTAAGTGAGTTACTACATGGAAAGAACTTTAATGTCCAGTATATAGTAAGCACTTGATGATGTTTACTGCTATTAATACAAAGGTCATACATCTTTGGGCACTTGTGTGAGTATGTCTTTAGGATAAATTCCTGGGAGTGGGATTCTTGAGTACAGACATTTATAATTTTTATAACTACCCATCTTAATTGGGTTCCTTTAGAAGCAGACCCTAAGACAAGGATCTAAATACAAATATAGTTTATTTTGATGCTGAAGGAAAATCCAAGAAGGGTGGGAAAGTGAAACAGGAAGAAAAGGTAGCTAATAAAGGGTGTACTATTAAGCCAATCACCACTTTGGGTACTTGGAGCTCAGTCCTGCTGAGGAAACTCAGAACCAGTATTGACACAAGCCTCAGAGTTATCTTGAGGCAGCTGGGTTGTTGGCACACTAAATCTTGTCCTGTCAGGTCAGTCATTGTCCGAAGGCCATTGCATGATCCGCAGAGCAGTGGCTTCCAAAAGCAGAGTGATGGGAAGGCTCTGCCTTGGTTCTGGCAATAATGGGATCGTCTGGAGATAATTTTGAAAGAGTAACAAAATTGACTAAAAATTATTCTGATTTTTATCATCATGATATTCTGGGAATTCTCTATAACCTTAATTATAAATTACTCCTCCCCTCAGGGGCACTCCCCACCTTGATTCCCTGTATTCCACTGCCTGGAAGATATTAATTCCCCAACAATTTTGGCCTATTTCACAGGCAGGTAAAGTGGGTTTTATTGGCCAGAGAAGGAAAGAAATGCAGGTGCTGGCAGTTGGAAGCCTGGCCAGCATGAAATGAAGGGGAAGGGATAGATGAGAAGGTCAGAATACCAATAACATCCACCACAGTTGAACCTGTCCCACACTGACCATCTACATAAGTTCATTACCATCTGTACTGCTTGAAGTTTTGCCCATAGTAGTGATAATTTTTCCTCACTACTGTCTTTCATGACCACCCCTGAGTAGAACTGTGTTGTATAAGCAGTCTATTTTCAGCTCACATGATATACTGAGCCAACGCCACTATGAATCAGACCTGGGTTTTATTGTCCTCTGGCAACTGGTTATAGGATCTCTCTGTGAAGTCATAGGTGTGACCTGAGAGAGAGAAATTCATTTAACAACTTAAGAAATATGGGGGGTTGGACTACCAGCTCATGTGATTTAGTTGTTTCCGCCGGACATGCTCACGTCTGATCGTAAATATACTCTTGTATGATGGGTTACTGCTGTGCCTGCCCAACCTAATGAGTTGGAGAATCTGACAATAACCGGGTCCAGTCAATCACTTGATGTCCCATAATGAGGCCCAGTTTCTACTAGGTCCAGTAGCAAACGAAGAGCTGTTTTCTGAACGTTAAACAGTTCTTTTGAAGACTTCTGACTTTCATATTGTATCCTGATTGATAGATGAGTCTCTCACTTTTTTTCCTCAGCATACCTATGACACTAACAGCAGCCAGCCAACTCCACTGTCTTTACAATTCCCATTATCCCCTTATATCTTATACTCTAGAAATATTGCACAAGCCAGTGTACACCCTTCATCCCATATCCCAACCTATTTCAGCAGGTGATGATGGAATTTGAAAATCAGACCTGCAAATGCTGAAACTTAAGGGCATGGGGATACAGGCAGGGAGCCAACAGCTTCCGCTATGATATTACTAAATTATCGTCCAGAGAAGGCATTCCTTTTACATTTCCACTAACAAAATGCAAGATGGCTGTTTTTATGCATCCTTACCATCTCAATATATTATCAAATATCAAAGCCTAATCTGATAAGCTTTTAAAAATAGTACTTCATTCTTTTATGTGCATTTCTTTATTATGAAGTTACATCTATTTTCACACATATGAAAACCATTGATATGTCTTTCACTATGAAAAAATCGACTGGCAATCCCTTTTTACATGCTTTGCCATTTTGTCTATCTGGTTTGTGGCCTTTTTTTCTAATGATTTGTCAAAATTCTCTCTATACAAAGGAAATTAGCCTTTTGTCAAATGACTAATAAATTCTTTTCCATTTTTATATGTCTTCTTTTGTTGTTTATAATATTTCTTGTTTTCCTGAAAATCTTTTTATATAGCTATGTGTTTTAATCTTTTCTTTAATGCTTCTAGCTTCTTGCTTATAAAGATATCACAATTACTAAAATTATAAAAACAAATCTCCTCTGTTTTTCTCTACTTATTTTAATAGTTGTATTTTAATTATTTATGTTCTGATCTCCCTTGCTAGACTTTAACAACCTGAAAAGCACATTTCCAGGACATAGAAAACATTAAATTAATGATGGTTTCCTCTCTTCCTTCCCCTCTTCTTCCTTTCTATCTTATATATTTTTTCTAACCTCAATACATATCAAGGTACCTGGTATATAGTAAGTGCTCAATCAGTTCTTTTTTACTGAAATATAGTTGACATACATTATGTTAGTTTCAGTTGAACTACATAATTATTTGACTTTTGCATATATTATGAAATGACCATCATGATAAGTCTAGTAACGATCTGTCCCCATACAAAGTTATTACGATATAAGAAATCACATTTCTTATGCTGTGTATTACATCCCCATGACTTATTTATTAGAGAACTGGAGGTTTGTACCTCTTAATCCCCTTCACTATTTCACCCAAATCCCCATCCCCTCCCTTCTGGCAACCACCATTTTGTTCTCTGTATCTATGACTCTGTTTTCATTTTGTTTTGTTTGTTTTGTTTTCTAGATTCCATATATAAGTGAGATCATATAGTACTTGTCTTCCTCTATCTGAATTCTTTCACTTAGCATAACACTCTCTAGGTCGATCTATATTGTTGCAAATGGAAAAATTATTGATACTTTTTTTAAACATTTTTATTGGAGTATAATTGCTTTACAATGGTGTGTTAGTTTCTGCTTTATAAGAAAGTGAATCAGCTATATGCATACATATACACTGATATCCCCTCCCTCTAGTGTCTCCCTCTCACCCTCCCTATCCCACCCCTCTAATGGTCACAAAGCACCGAACTGATCTCCCTCTGTTATGCGGCTGCTTCCCACTAGCTATCTATTTTACATTTGGTAGTGTATATATGTCCATGCCACTCCTCACTTCGTCCCAGCTTACCCTTCCCCCTCCTCATGTCCTCAAGTCCATTCTCTATGTCTGTGTTTTTATTCCAGTCATGCCCCGAGTTTCTTCAAAAACTTCTTATTTTTTTTAAGATTCCATATATATGTGTTAGCATATGATTTGTTTTTCTCTTTCTCACTTACTTCACTCTGTATGACAGACTCTAGGTCCATCCACCTCACTACAATTAACTCGATTTCGTTTCTTTTTATAGCTGAGTAATATTCCATTGTATATATGTGCCACCTCCTCTTTATCCATTCATCTGTCGATGGACACTTAGGTTGCTTAAATGTCCTGGCTATTGTAAAAAGAGCTGCAATGAACACTGTGGTACATGACTCTTTTTGAATTATGGTTTTCTCAGGGTATATGCCCAGTACCGGGATTGCTGGGTCGTACGGTAGCTCTATTTTTTGTTTTTTAAGGAACTTGCATACTGTTCTCCGTAGTGGGTGTAACAATTTACATTCCCACCAACAGTGTATGAGGGTTGCCTTTTCTCCACACCTTCTCCAGCAATTAGTGTTTGTAGATTTTTTGATGATGGCCATTCTCACTGGTGTGAGATGATATCGCATTGTAGTTTTGATTTGCATTTCTCTAATGATTAGTGATGTTGAGCATCCTTTCATGTGTTTGTTGGCAATCTGTATCTCTTCTTTGGAGAAATGTCTATTTAGGTCATTTTTGGATTGTGTTGTCTGTTTTTTTGATATTGAGCTGCATGAGCTGCTTGTAAATTTTGGAGATTAATCCTTTGCAGTTGCCTCATTTGCAAATATTTTCTCCTATTCTGAGGGTTGTCTTTTTGTCTTGTTTATGGTTTCATCTGCTGTACTAAGGCTTTTAAGTTTCATTAGGTCCCATTTGTTTATTTTTGTTTTTATTTCCATTTCTCTAGGAGGTGGGTCAAAAAGGATCTTGCTCTGATTTATGTCATAGACTGCTCTGCCTGTGTTTTCCTCTAAGAGTTTGATAGTGTCTGGCCTTACAT
>NC_041217.1:123334723-123335475 GCF_002837175.3 Physeter macrocephalus
TTTTTCTTTCTCAAGATTGCTTTGGCTATTCGGGGTCTTTTGTGTTTCCATACAAATTGTGAAATTTTTTTTGCTCTAGTTCTGTGAAAAATGCCAGTGGTAGTTTGATAGGGATTGCATTGAATCTGTAGATTGCTTTGGGTAGTATAGTCATTTTAACCATGTTGATTCTTCCAGTCCAAGAACATGGCATATCTCTCCATCTATTTGTATCATCTTTAATTTCTTTCCTCAGTGTCTTGTAATTTTCTGCATACAGGTCTTTTATCTCCTTAGGTAGGTTTATTCCTAGGTATTTTATTCTTTTGGTTGAAATGGTAAATGTGAGTGTGTTCTTAATTTCACTTTCAGATTTTTCATCATTAGTGTATAGGCATGCAAGAGAGTTCTGTGCATTAATTTTGTAACCTGAAACTTTACCAAATTCATTCATTAGCTATAGTAGTTTTGTGGTAGCATCTTTAGGATTCTCTGTGTATAAATAGTATCATGTCATCTGCAAACAGTGACAGCTTTACTTCTTCTTTTCCAATTTGCATTCCTTTTATTTCTTTTTCTTCTCTGATGGCTGTGGCAAAAACTTCCTAAATCTATGTTGAATAATAGTGGTGAGAGTGGGCAACCTTGTTTTGTTCCTGATCTTAGTGGAAATGGTTTCAGTTTTTCACCATTGAGGATGATGTTGGTTGTGCGTTTGTCATATATGGCCTTTATTATGTTGAGGTAAGTTCCCTCTATGCCTACTTTCTGGA
>NC_041217.1:123336461-123343555 GCF_002837175.3 Physeter macrocephalus
TGATATTGGCCTGTAGTTTTCTTTTTTGTGTGACATCTTTGTCTGGTTTTGGCATCAGGGTGATGGTGGCCTCGTAGAATGAGTTTGGGAGTGTTCCTCCCTCTGCTATATTTTGGTGGAAGAGTTTGAGAAGGATAGGTGTTAGCTCTTCTCTAATGGTTTGATAGAATTCGCCTGTGAAGCCATCTGGTCCTGCACTTTTGTTTGTTAGAAGATTTTTAATCAGAGTCTCAATGTCAGTGCTTGTGATTGGTCTGTTTATATTTTCTATTTCTTCCTGGTTCAGTCTCAGAATGTTGTTCTTTTCTAAGAATTTGTCCATTTCTTCCAGGTCCATTTATTTTGCATATAGTTTCTTGTAGTAATCTCTCATGATCCTTTGTATTTCTGCAGTGTCATTTGTTACTTCCCCTTTTTCATTTCTAATTCTACTGATTTCAGTTTTCTTCCTTTTTTTCTTGATGAGTCTGGCTAATGGTTTATCAATTTTGTTTATCTTATCAAAGGCCCAGCTTTTAGTTTTACTGATCTTTGCTATCATTTCCTTCATTTCTTTTCTATTAATTTCTGATCAGATATTTATTATTTCTTTCCTTCTGCTAACTTTGGAGTTTTTTTGTTCCTCTTTCTCTAATTCCTTTAGGTGTAAGGTTAGGTTTTTTATTTGAGATGTTTGGTGTTTCTTAAGGTAGGTTTGTATTGCTATAAACTTCCCTCTTAGAACTGCTTTTGCTCTATCCCATAGGTTTTGGGCCATCGTGTTTTCATTGTCATTTGTTTCTAAGTATTTTTTGATTTCCTCTTTGATTTCTTCAGTGATCTCTTGGTTATTAAGTAGTGTATTGTGTCTGATATGAGAATTGCTACTCCAGCTTTCTTTTCACTTCCATTTGCATGGAATATCTTTTTCCATCCCCTCACTTTCAGTCTGTGTGTGTCACTAAGTCTGAAGTGGGTCTCTTGTAGACAACTTATATACGGGTCTTATTTTTGTATCCATTCAGCCAGTCTATGTATTTTGGTTGGAGCATTTATTCCATTTACATTTAAGGTAGTTATCAATATGTATGTTCCTATTACCATTCTCTAAATTGTTTTGTGTTTTTTATTGTAGGTCATTTCCTTCTCTTGTGCTTCCTGCCTAGAGAAGTTCCTTTAGCATTTGTTGTAAAGGTGATTTTGTTGTTCTGAATTCTCTTAACTTTTGCTTGTGTGTAAAGGTTTTAATTTCTCCATCAAATCTGAATGAGATCCTTGTTGGATAGAGTAATCTTGGTTGTAGGTATTTCCCTTTCACCACTTTAAATATGTCCTGCCGCTCCCTTCTGGCTTGAAAAGTTTCTGCTGAAACATCAGCCGGTAACCTTATGGGGATTCCCTTGTGTGTTATTTGTTGTTTTTCCCTTGCTGCTTTTAATATTTTTTCTTTGTATTTAATTTTCGTTAGTTTGATTAATATATGTCTCAGCCTGTTCCTCCTTGGGTTTATCTGGTATGGAACTCTCTGTTCTTCCTGGATTTGGGTGACTATTTCCCTTTCAATGTTAGGGAAGTTTTTGACTGTGGTTTCTTCAAATATTTTCTCAGGCCCTTTCCCTTTTTCTTCTTCTTCTGGGAGCCTTATAATTTGAATGTTTGTGCATTTAATGTTATCCCAGAGGTCTCTGAGACTGTCCTCATTTCTTTTCATTCTTTTTTCTTTATTCTGTTCTGCAGCAGATATTTCCACCATTCTGTCTTCTGGGTCATTTATCTGTTCATCTGCCTCAGTTATTCTCCTATTGATTCCTTCTAGTATATTTTTCATTTCAGTTATTGTCTTGTTCATCTCTGTTTGTTGGTTCTTTAGTTCTAGGTCTTTGTTAAACTTTTCTTTTATCTTCTCGATCCGTGCCTCCATTTTTTTCCGAGATCTTGGATCACCTTTACTATTATTACTCTGAATTATTTTTCAGATACATTGCTTATCTCCTCTTCATTTAGTTGTTCTTGTAGGTTTTTATGTTGCTCCTTTGTCTGCAACATATTTCTTTGTCATCTCATTTTGTCATACTCGCTGTGTTTGTGGTCTCCTTTCCACAGGCTGCAGGATCGTAGTTCCTCTTGCTTCTGCCCCCTGGTGGGTGAAGTTGGTCCAGAGGCTTGTGCTGTTCTCCCCCCGATAGCGGGTTTGATTGGTGTTATGTTGATCAGAGCCTGCCCTAGACATTAAGCAGGACCTCCCCTTTGCTCTGTGGTTGTCACTGCCCTGTCAGGGTTGGGCTCTGCTCCCTGTGTGTTGGAGTAGAGGTCCTCAGATCTGTTCCTTAGCTGTGATTCTGATCTGCAGTGTGAGGTAGGTGGGAAAAGAGTGCTCCCAGTGGGAGAGCAGTCACTGAGTTTTCCTCCTCTGGAGTTGTTCACCTATAATTGTGCTCCATTTTGTCCCCTTTCTCCCATTGTGTGGGCTCACAAAGTATACTGTTGCTGGAACTGCTCTCGCTCCCACCTTAACTGTGAGTATGCTGGCAACTGGCCCTGGTGACTCTCAGGCCTATTTTCTCTTCATTTACTAGGTCTGGTGGGTTTTTACCTTGCTCCTTCATCTGCTGTGTGTTTCTTTGTCTTCTCATTTTGCTTAACTTACTGTGTTTGGGGCTCTCCTTTTCACAGGCTGCAGGTTCATAGTTCCCAATGTGTTTGGTGTCTGCCCCCAGTTGCTAAGGTTGGTTCAGTGGGTTGTGTAGGCTTCCTGGTGGAGGGGACTAGTGCCTGTGTTCTGGTGGATGAGGCTGGATCTTGTCTTTCTGGTGGGCAGGTCCACGTCTGGTGGTGTGTTTTGGGTGTCTTGACCTTATTTGATTTTAGGCAACCTCTCTTCTAATGGGTGGGGTTGTGTTCCTGTCTTGCTAGTTGTTTGGCATAGGGTGTCCAGCACTCTAACTTGCTGGTCGTTGAGTGGAGCTGGGTCTTGGCATTGAGATGGAGATCTCTGGGAGATTTTCACCATTTGATATTACGTGGACCTGGGAGTTCTCTGGTGGACAAATGTCCTGAACTTGGGTCTCCCATTCAGAGGCACAGCCCTGATACCTGGCTGGAGCACCAAGAGCCTGTCCTCCACACGGCTCAGAATAAAAGGGAGAAAAAAAGAAAAAGATAAAATAAATTGAAATAAAATAAAATAAGTTATTAAAATAAAAAACAAAAAATAATTATTAAAAAAATTTTTAAGTAGTTTTAAAAAAAGAAACAAATCCACCAATGACAAGTGCTGAAAACTATAGTAAAAAAAAAAAAAAAAGAAAAAAGGGAAAAAACGGACAGACAGAACCCTAGAACAAATGGTAAAAGCAAAGCTATACAGACAAAATCACACACATAAGCATACTCATACACACACACAAAAGGAGAAGGGAAAAATATATATATATATATATATATATATATATATAGTTTCTCACAAAAGGAGAAAAGGGGGAATATATATATATATATATATATATATATATATATATATATATATATATATCGTTTCTCCCAAAGTCCATCTCCTCAATTTGGGATGATTCGTTTTCTATTCAGGTACCCACAGATGCAGGGTACATCAAGTTGACTGTGGAGATTTAATCCACTGCTCCTGAGGCTGCTGGGAGAGATTTCCCTTTCTCGTCTTTGTTCGCACAGCTCCTTGGATTCAGCTTTGGATTTGGCCCTGCCTCTGCGTGTAGGTCCCCTGAGGGTGTCTTTTCTTCGCTCAGACAGGACGGAGTTAAATAAGCAGCTGATTCGGGGGCTCTGGCTCCCTCAGGCCTGGGGGAGGGAGAGGTACGGAGTGTGGGGCGAGCCTGCTGCTGCAGAGGCCGGCGTGATCTTGCACCAGCCGGAGGCGCGCCGTGTGTTCTCCTGGGGAAGTTGTCCCTGGATTATGGGACTCTGGCAGTGGCGGGCTGCACAGGTTCCCGGGAGGGGCGTGTGGATAGTGACCTGTGCTTGCACACAGGCTTCTTGGTGATTGCAGCAGCAGCCTTAGCGTGTCATGCCCGTCTCTGGGGTTCGTGCTGATAGGCGCGGCTCACGCCCGTTTCTGGAACTCCTTTAAGCAGCGCTCTTAATCCCCTCTCCTCACGCACCAGGAGACAAAAAGGTAGGAAAAAGTCTCTTGTCTCTTCGGCAGCTCCAGACTTTTTCCCGGATTCCCTCCCGTCTAGCTGTGGCTCACTAGCCGCCTTCAGGCTGTGTTCACGCCGCCAACCCCAGTCCTCTCCCTGGGATCCGATGGAAGCCCGAGCCTCAGCTCCCAGCCCCCGCCCACCCCGGCGGGGGTGTGGAGAAGACAAGCCTCTCGGGCTGGTGAGTGCTGGTCGGCACCGATCCTCTGTGCGGGAATCTCTCCGCTTTGCCCTCCGCACCCCTGTTGCTGCGCTCTCCTCCACGGCTCTGAAGCTTCCCCCGTCCGCCACCCACAGTCTCCGCCCATGAAGGGGCTTCTAGTGTGTGGAAACCTTTCCTCCTTCACAGCTCCCTCCCACTGGTGCAGGTCCCGTCCCTATTCTTTTTGTCTCTGTTGTTTCTTTTTTCTTTTGCCCTACCCAGGTACATGGGGAGTTTCTTGCCTTTTGGGAGGTCTCAGGTCTTCTGCCAGCGTTCAGTATGTGTTCTGTAGGAGTTGTTCCACGTGTAGATGTATTTCTGATGTATTTGTGGGGAGGAAGGTGATCTCCTCGTCTTACTTGTCTGCCATCTTGAAGCTCCTCTTGATACTTTTTTATGACTAAAATATTTCATTATACATATACACCACATCTTCTTTATCCATTCATCTATCATTGAATGCTTGACTTGCTTCTATATCTTTGCTATTGTAAATAATGCTGCAATGAACACTGAGTGCATATATCTTTTTGAATTAATGTTTTTGTTTTTTTCAGGTGAATACAATACATAGAAGTAAAATTGCTAGGTTACATGGTACTTCTATTGTTAATTTTTTGAGGAACCTCCACACTGTTTTCTATAGCTACTGCACCAATTGACAATCCCACCAACAGTGTTTGAAAGTTCCCTATTCTCCACATCCTCGCCATCACTTGTTGTTATTTTTTTGATGATAGCCATTCTGACGGGTGTGAGGTGGTATTTCATTGTGGTTTTGATTTGCATTTCCCTGATGACTAGTGATGTTGAGCATTTTTTTATGTGTCTGTTGGCCATCTATATGTCTTCTTTGAAAAAGTCTCTGTTAAGGTCCTCTGCACATTTTAAAAATCAAGTTGTTTGTTGTTTTGATATTGAGTTGTATGAGTTCTTTAGTATATTTGGGATGTTAACTCCAATATCATTCGCAAATATCTTCTCCCATTCATTAGGAAGCCTTTTAATTTTGTTGATAGTTTCCTTCTCTATGTAAATACATTTTAGTTTTATATAGTCCCAGTTTTTATTTTTGCTTTTGTTCTCCTTGCCTGAGGAGACAGATCAAAAAAAATATTGATAAGACCAAAGTCAAAGAGCAAACTGCCTGTGTTTTATTCTAGGAGTTTAATGGTTTCAGGTCTTACATTCAAGGCTTTAATCCATTTTGAGTTTATTTTTGTGTATATGAGAAAGTAGTCCAGTTTGATTCTTTTGCATGTAGTTGTCCAGTATTTCAACACCATTTATTGAAGAGAATGTTTTTTTCCTCATTGTATATTCTTGCTTCCTTTGTCATAGGTTAATTAACCATAAAGTTGTGGGTTTATTTATGGGCTCTCTATTCTGTTCCATAGATCCATGTGTCTGTTATTTGTGCCAGTATCATACTGTTTTGATTACTATACTTTGTAGTATAGTTTGAAATCAGGGAGCATGATACCTCCAGCTTTATTCTTCTTTCTCAAGATTGCTTGGGCTATTCAGGATTTTTTGTACTTCCACACAACTTTTAGAATTATTTGTTCTACTTCTGTGAAAAATGTCATGGTATTTTGATAGGGATTGGGTTGAATCTGTAGATTGTCTTGGAGAGTATGGTCATTTTAACAATATTAATTCTTCCAATCCATGAGCATGGTATATCTTTCCATTTGTTTGTATCATCTTAAATTTCTTTTATTTTTTTCTGAATTTTGCTTTATTTATTTTTTATACAGCAGGTTCTTATTAGTTATGTATTTTATACATATTAGTGTACATATGTAAATCCCCATCTCCCAATTCATCCCAGCACCACCACCATCCCCACCACTTTCCCCCCTTGGTGTCCATACGTTTGTTCTCTACATCTGTATCTCTATTTCATCCTTGCAAACCAGTTGATCTGTACCATTTTTCTAGATTCCGCATATATGCATTAATATACAATATTTGTTTTTATCTTTCTGACTTATTTCACTCTGTATGACAGTCTCTAGGTCCATCCACATCTCTACAAATGACCCAATTTCATTCATTTATATGGCTGAGTAATATTCCATTGTATATATGTACCACATCCTCTTTATCCATTCATCTGTCGATGGGCATTTAGGTGGCTTCCATGACCTGGCTATTGTAAATAGTGTTGCAATGAACATTGGGGTGCATGTGTCTTTTTTTTAACATTTTTATTGGAGTATAATTGCTTCACAATGCTGTGTTAGTTTCTGCTTTATAACAAAGGGAATCAGCTATACATATACATATATCCCAATATCTCCTCCTTCTTGTGTCTCCCTCTCACCCTCCCTATCCCACCCATCTAGGTGGTCACAAAGCACCGAGCTGATCTCCCTGTGCTATGCAGCTGCTTCCCACTAGCTATCTATTTTACATTTGGTAGTGTATATATGTCCATGCCACTCTCTCACTTCGCCCCACCTTACCTTCCCCCTCCCCGCGTCCTCAAGTCCATTCTTGACATCTGCGTCTTTATTCCTGTCCTGCCCCTAGGTTCTTCAGAACCTTTTTTTTTTTTAGATTCCATATATACGTGTTAGCATATGATATTTGTTTTTCTTTCTGACTTACTTCACTCTGTATGACAGACTCAGGGTCCATCCACCTTACTACAAATAACTCAGTTTCGTTTCCTTTTATGGCTGAGTAATATTCCATTGTATATATGTGCCACATCTTCTTTATGCATTCATCTG
>NC_041217.1:123343812-123344166 GCF_002837175.3 Physeter macrocephalus
ATTCCCACCAACAGTGCAAGAGGGTTCCCTTTGCTCCACACCCTCTCCAGCATTTGTTGTTTGTAGATTTTCTGATGATGCCCATTCTAACCAGTGTGAGGTGATACCTCCTTGTAGTTTGATTATCATTTCTCTAATGATTAGTGATGTTGAGCAGCTTTTCATGTGCTTCTTAGCCATCTGTATGTCTTCTTTGAAAAAATGTCTATTTAGGTCTTCTGCCCATTTTTCAATTGGGTTGTATGCTTTTTTAATATTGAACTGCATGAGCTGTTTATATATTTTGGAGATTAATCCTTTGTCCATTGATTCATTTGCAAATATTTTCTCCCATTCTGAGGGTTGTCTTTTTGT